>NC_073720.1:10475476-10747550 GCF_023634085.1 Falco cherrug | reverse complement strand
ATGTGCATCTGGGCTGGAAAGAGTTGGCTGCACATGCTTGGTGAACAGGCAAAGCTCCATCCTTCTGCCCCAGAGTCCAGTTGGCCATGGAAAAACAGGTCAGGCTGCAACATGGGAAGCACAAACCAGCTTTCTACCCTCCCTACAAAGCTAAAACATGATGCTTGCCTCACATCCCACCCAAACCCCATCAATGCTCCCTTTGGGGGCAAACGTGGGCAAGGAAGCCCATGGCCATGATACTGGGCAGGGACTGACAGCTGAGGGCACCAAGAAGTACCAGCCTGCTGCTGCTTCTCCAGCCCCCTTCCCATCCCTCTGCCAGGCTCAAGCTACTCCAACAGCACATCAACAGGGCTGGGCTCTTATTCCTCCAGTGCCGCATACAAGCGGGCACCAGGGGACGTTATCATTCAGCAAAGCGAGGAAGAAAAAAGCAGCGTTAACCATTAGCATGTGTGTACGGAGACCCCTCATAAACTCTTTTCCCTTGCTTCCATCTGCTTTGCTCTGGGCCACTAAATCCAATTCAGCAGCGCCCAGAGCTTGTACTGAAGCTGCGACACATTTGTCAGATCCCTGACTAGACCCATGGCTAATTTTGCAACACTAATTTATCTCACCATATTATAGCGCTTTCATTTCATCCCCCTGGATCCCATTACTGCCAGTGTACCTTGTAGCCAGCATGTAACAGTAATTGGTATTATTAGCGACGTACCCTTCTCGAGCTGCTCTGTTTGCAGAGCTGCGAGGAGTCCTGTGGGTGGGCCAGTCCACACCAGGGATGAGGCGGGAAGGGATGGGGTTCTTTGCCCACACCACTTCACACATGTCACCACCTGGCAATGCTGAGGGTAGGCTTTTGCTGCTGCAGAGCATCTCTGCATGCCCAGACCCCAGCCCACTCCCCACTGCAGCTCCATCAGTACCCCCGTGGTACTTCAACCTTCAGCTTTTAGCTCTGAAGCCTGCATTCATCCTTGCACACAGGGAGCATTTCTGCCCTTGACTGTGGCTCAGAGGATACAGGACTTTGATGATCTAGGGTGAAAGGAGCTCCAAAACACCTCTGGGAAGCATGATGTGGCAGGGGAGGGGGCAGGGGAGCTGCAAAAGGAAAATGCATAACACTTCACGCTATTTTGGCTAACAGTTCTCCTCTTCATTGTAAGCTATCACATTTCCAAGATCAACATAATTAAAGTCATGCAGTTTTAGCTAAGTGGGAGGCTGTGCTAGTCAAATGGTGACAATTCCCACTTAAGATGTCCTTGCCTGGTGTTTAGAGACTTGTAAAATTTTAATTCATAATTTTCATTTCTCAAGCATAGCACCAGCAAGCACCGGCTTCCCCAGCACAGCTCTGCAGGGTCTGTATCCCCAGATGGGGCACCCCCATCCACAGGCCCCTCCTCCTGCTCCACCAGGGAGAAGATGACCCCAAACCCCTACTCAGGCAACACTGTGTTACCACAGCTCCATACAAAGCACATATGCAATGGGTCTCAGAGGTGAGGTAACCCATTGACCATGGCTGGTGATGGTAGTGGTCTCCTAAGGGGATGCAGTCCTTTGCAGCAGAGCAGAGCCCAGGGAAGTTCATCACATCCATGATGCTGCAGCCCCCAGTGCAGCAAAGGAGAAAGAACATCCAGCAGCCCTGACAGCTTGAAGTTGTGCTTTTCTGTGAGAGGTGACACCACAAAACAGGGCTGGGTGACACTTACCTGCTCCCGAGTAGTTCAGCCATCAAAGAACCTCTGCTACCCCAGTTAGACCATGCATCCCTGAGTTGCCCTAAGGGCTTTCAAGTGGGAGGGATCTCTGTGGAGAAGTCTCCTGTGTGCAGCCCATGACACGTGTGTTTTCCAAGCTGTTCATCCAAACCGGGCCCATCTACAACCTAAATAACCTCTGTCATCATCTGCCCTTTTTGCACAGCAGCCATGGGGCTGCTCACGTGCTAGAGCCAGGAGCAGCCTTTTGCCACACTTTAATAAATGCCATCCTATCAAAAAGACACATGGTCTGCAACTCCAACAAAACCAGGTGGCCCAGAGCACACCAACGGAAGACAAACTGGGTGAGCAATTGTTTTAATCCACCTCTTACCTCTCCACCAGTCCAGAGTCCTTGGGGTGTCCCCTATTTCTCATCAACGTCCAGGGGATTCTTCTGGATGCCTGACCAATCCTCGCAGCTCAGATCTGGGATTTTCTTCAACAAAACAGAAGAGACAACCTGTCAGGTTACCAGGTAGAGCTCTGCCATCACTTCAAGTTTACAAAACAACCAAGGGTGGGGAGCATCTGTCTTCCAGCCCTGAGAACTGCAGGTAACTGTTGCAAACACGAAGCTAGGTCAGATGAAGAGCCCTCCTACATAAGCATCACAGTCAAGCCCCAAAGCGTGCATTTGCTTAATTATTTCAATTTAGAGAGATGAAAGGGGAGAGGGGTTAAAAAAATACTGCAGCTTGGAGCATCCCTGATACTCTTTAAAGACAGACAGTAATGCTCCCCAGCCAAAACAGCATAGCAGCACTAAAATGTCAGCCCAGCACCAAGGCATTTGCCCATGAGATCTTGTACTGCCTAAGCCTTAATCCTGCAAAGCCTCACACACGTGTTAAACCATGCAGGGAGAGGCCAATCTGACTGAACCCGGGAGCGTGATGAGGAAAGCATGCACGTATGGCTTTGCAGCACGGACACTGAGGACTGGAAATGGGAGAGAGACTTTCCGTGCTACATCTGACATGCTGCCTAGTGAGATGGAGTTTGAAGCATTACCGTAATGAGTGGTGCCCTCAGTTAGAAATAAGCTTTTCGTGTTAGACAAACAAATTATCAGTTGAGACCCGTGCTCATTATCTAGCTCTTGTGGCTGCGCTTGTCTTGTTCCCCCCCACCCCTGCCCCTCCTTTTTAAATGTTTTGAGGAGGGAAAAAAAGTCTTATGGTTACGCATTATTAAAATTGAAAAATAGAAGCCAAACTCCACTTGCAAAATGCAAGTCAGGGAGTCACTCCTGCAGAGATCTTTCCCGAGGGTGACAGCAGCTCCAAGCCTGGAACACCACATGCTTTAATTAGCACCCAACCCTGAGCCAGTGATCTTCACCAGAGCCCTCCCCAGGACCCCATCCAAAGCCCATGGTGAGTCAGAGGGAGGATGCTACATAACCCAAACTACAACCCCTGTCCACCCCTCACTCGCCTACAGAACCTAAATAAATATATAACCCCCCCCAAAACTGTGCTGGGTGCCTGGTGGAGAAACCCTCATTTGCAAAGTGCTGGGAAATAATTAAAAAGTTTTCCCAGAGCTTAAAAGGAGGGAAGCAGACTGCTTGTCATGCCGGCAGCCATGGTGTGCCGCAATTTATCATGTTTGTCAGGTGTCAGCCACCAAGAAATTTAACTCCAGCTGCCCCAAGCCCAACTCCCGCAACGCCCCATCACTCAAGAGCTGCTCTGCCAGGCACCCTAGAGCTGACAAGTGACTGGCAAGGAGAGAGGGCTCCTTCCCACAAAGTCTCCCTTTGCTCTGCAATGCCAAAGGAACTTCTTAGTTTTGGTGGCATTTTTTTTTGACCCACAGATGAAGAGGAACAGAGGACACCGGGCTACAGCAAGCAGCAAGGCTCGTTTGTCACTACCTGCCAGGGACCCGCCTGGGCTGTCGCTCCAGCTTGGCAGGAATATGACAAGAGAGATGGGTTTAGCATGAGCACCCTTGGAGAGGTTTTTGCAGCATCCTTTGCTCAAGCTGTACGGACACAAGTCTCGTAGGGACAGTTGTGTTATGCTGCATACAAAGTGCAAAATTCCAATGCTTTTGCTGAGAGATATCCTTGGAACCTGCTCATCTGGAAAGGACTGACAACCTCTGTCACCTCTGTGCACTCTCCTGACGGGACAAGCCAGCCCTGCCACAGGTCCAGCAGCCCAGTTTTCCCCATGGCAGTTGAAGCATGGATTTGCTTTTTAAGAACACCAGGCTGAAGTCAAATTGGGTTTTGGAGGAGCTCAGCAGGCCCAAAGCAGGTCACCATCTGAAGGACCTGGCTCACAGCATGAAGTACTGCCGAGCCAGTGGGAAGATCTGTGAGCTAGAGTACCTCAAAACAGGGGACAGCCTTGACCACAGCTCAGGCAGCCTCACGTAAGGAGCAAATATCACCAGCCACAGAACTGGGATAAGTCCTGGGGCAGGTCCCTGAAGAAGGGCTGGCACCAGTCCTGAGCTCACTCTGCATCACAGGGACTTGGGGTCCCAGCAATGTATCGTCAGGACACTTCATCAATGTCACGCCTGCTTTGTAGGACCTGGCAGAGCTGTCCCCCATAAATACTCGTTTTGGCCATTTATGTAGCAACAAGCTGAGTTAGGAGGCACCTGCAATTGTTGCAATGCAAAAACACTAACTGTTCAGTCTGTGCAAAATGCTGAAGGAAGCCCAGCATCCATCCATTGCATGCTGCATGTCCCGCATGATGCATCTGCATGTTACAGCAAGGGCTAAGGGATAACTGAATCACTTCTTTAAAAAACAAAACAAAACCAAACCAAAAAAAAAAAACCAAACAAAAAACCCCAAACCAAACACAGATAATCAGCATTTGCCAAAAATCTTTCCTCCCAATATAAGGCAGGGCTATGTCAATCAGGGATCGATGAGTTTTACTTGCATCAACAGAAGGGGCCCACAGTTTCCCAGTGGCAAGGCTGTGCAAGAGCTAGGGCAGGCATAGGTTTTGCACTCACATGTGCTCAAAGCAGCGTAGTTCCTGCTGTGGGAGCACAGCGGCTGCTACCTCCCCGCACACGCTATATATAATACACCCACACAGCAGTGTTTTTCAGAGGCTTGCAACTTGGCACAGGGAAGGTGGCTTTTCATGCCGTCAGGAACATGCAGATCCCTGACGCCTGGCTGAAAACCTTCCCCATAACTACCAGACCCAGTCTCACAGTGCAAAGATGCTAGGGTTGCTTCAGCACAACTGCAAGAATTTTTCTTGGTTTTGGTTTGGATTTTTTTTTAAGCTGTGGATAAATTAGTGCCTTTTTCTGCCCCAAACTGTGTTCTGAGAGCAGCTTAAAACCTCCTTTGCTAAAATTTTCCAAAAAAATTCAGCCGGAGGCAGAGACATGTGAAGTTTCAGTCCAAATGGTTAAAGGCTGGCATAGTTTCAAGCAACTGAAGACAGGGGCTTATAATCAGAAGTGTCAGGCAACCTTAATTATATTATTTCCTGAAGGAAATAGTTTTCCCTGCCGAAGTCCAGAAGTTATTAAAAAAAGTTGACCTCACTGGAACCAATCAAGATGGAGACAAGAAGCCTGTGATGGATTTTTAAGGCAGGCAAGCTCATGCATCTGTATTTTTTGGGGTCCAGGACTTTAGGACAGGTGTTCCCAGACAAGCCTGGCCCTGCAAAAGCCCCATGGCCAGCAGCCAGGATGTGCAGACCCCTCCCATCCATCCTCCCGAACCCCCCCAGGCAGGGAGACATGGAGCCCCACACACCCGAGGAGGGTGTTTGCCTGTGCCCAGATCAATTGCTTCGCCAACATGAGCGAAGAAAAACAGCCGGCTGCTTTGTAGCTGTCAGGAGCACACAGGCTTTTTGTCCATCTCTTCCCCTGCGCCCATAAATAAAAGTGACAGCAACTTTATTTAGGACTTCTTCCAGTTAAGAGGAGATGGAAGAAAAGTGAAAAATGAAATTGTAGCTCAGCAAAGGTGGAGGGGGAGGATCCTGAAGGCGCAGCTCAGGCTGTGCTGGGGCTGCAGCAGCCTGGGCTGGTGGCAGTCCTTGCACCCCCAAAACCAGCACCTCCTCACCCCGTTCAGTGCACCCTTCTCCACCACTTCAGGCAAGGAAATCTCATCCCATGTGCCCTTGTCTTCTGCCACTCCCCAGCACTAGCCAAGAGGCTCACGCGTCTGCAGGGAGTCAGAGGTAGAGTAACTTGTGTCTCCTTTCCTCCAGAAAGAGATTAAAAAATAATTCAGAGGAGAAAGTCACCTGCTTCCCACACGCATGCAAAGTTTGTACGCATAGCATCAACAGCAGCCCTGAATTGCAGCTCAGCGCAGTGCAGTTTGCCAGCATGGCTAAGCAGTGAGTACAGCATCTCCACCAGTGTCCACTACCACAGGAGGTTCTGGCTGTTTTGGCTGTATTCTTCAAGGAGCCTTTTACACCTGAGGAAAGACCTCCTTTCTGTAAAAAGCAGGGAAGGAGACTCAAAAAGCAAGAGAGGAGGTGAAGGCTGCTCTGCAAGAGGGCTGAGCACCCAGCAAAGTGGCCCCAGGCAACGTCCGGCCCCGGAGGAGCGGACCCAGGGTTTGAGCACCCCAGATTTGGTCTCCCCCAGCTCCCTGCAGCATCTCCTTAGCAGCACAGCACCTCACATATCACAATGGTATTGCAACACACTGGTAATGCAAGCTTTGCTTCAACCTTCATCCTGCTTGCACCACTGCCAAGCCAGTGCTGTGCCACTTGACGGAATCAGTCCCCAAGAGGGGCTGCAGGGCTTGCACCACCTGCACTATGTGGCTGGTTCACAGATGCTTGGGAGCTTGACGGGAGCTAGACTGGAGTGATATCATGCACCTTCACCTGCACACAAACATGCTCAGGGCAGGCGTGTAGGAAGAGACCCACCATCCCTGGGGATGGGTGCCCACCCCATCTGGAGAGGTTCGGGGTGGAAGTTATGTGCAGCTCCCTGGGGAGAGAGGCTGCGAGTGACCTCATGGGTTTCTTCCACCACTGCCCTCTCCGCTGCCGTGAGTCAGAGATTAATGACAGGCCATTTGTCAGCACTGGTGGCATCATCACCAATCTCATTTCTGAGCAGACTCCTGACCTTGCATGCATCCCCGAGACCCATGTTACCGCATGGCTCAGGCAGCCTCCTGACAGCTCCCGGGGGACACAACACAAAGCAGGGGACCAGGCTGTGACACAGCCTGATCCTGACTCAGGATACACCAGACAAACCTTTCAGCTGTGGATTAAGTGGTGCATGTTCATAGGCTTGTCCCACTGCCCTACCCATCTCCCAGCTGATCCCCAAGCAAGGGTCTCCCTTGCTGAGCACTGGATGAGGTTATGGAGAAGGGAGATCTGTCCCCAAAAAGGAGGGCTCAGACAAAACCAGCCTCACCAGAATCTCAGGAGGGGAAGGGAAAAACACAATGCAAAACACTTTTTGCCCTGACTGCAGCATCCTGTATCTCAGCCCCACGCTACCCACCCAGCTGGGGGTTCAATGTGCAGTACCAGCTGTGGCACCCAGACCTTCTTCACAGCCAGCCACGACCCAGGCTGAATTTTTAACCCAGATCTCACTCAACGAAGAGACCAGATAAAACCCAGACACAGATCCACCCTGCATTTCTCAACAGAGCTTGTACCTGTGTCCTGCAGATTAGATGAGCTATGCCACAGGGTCCAGCACCCCTCTGCCACAAACCAGACCATGTTGCCACCATACAAGTCTACTATGCAACTGCCACTTAGACACCACACACAGCTGTGGTTCTCAGACCTCAGAAAGAGAGTAATGAGACCACAATAGGTACTGGGGAAGGAGAACAAAACAGGTTCTCTATCAGGGCACATCAAGCAGACCACAACTTTTCAGCCTGGGAAGAGGGAAATGGAAAAAGGAGGAGACAGGACTTAACCACTGGACCTCAGTCTAGACGCAATGTGTTGGCCAAACCATGATGTTCACACAGATCCTTACTAAATGGCAGAAAATAAATGATTTCAGGAGGAGCAGGGAAAATTCAAGAACAGGTCCTCTGACAAATCCTGGTCCTGATGCAAGCTTTGCCTCAACACATCCCTCAGCCTCAGACAGCCAGATGACAGGAAGATTGCATCCCCACCAAGAGGGATGAGAACCACCAGGACGGTTATCCGTCTGCACTGAGTCAAGCCAGTCCCGGCTCTCATACTTCTCATAAGAGGAACGAATTAAAATGATGTGGGACTGGGAAAAGATACACTCAGTTAAGATGAAGAAATCAGTGCCATTAAACTTCATTAAAATAATATGCCCAGAAAGCTTCATAAAAGGAGATATTGTATGATTGAATGCTCTCCAGACCCTCCTTTTACGCAGACCCAAAACACCAACAGAGTCTCTTCCAACAGCCAACTCCCACAACTATCGGAAGGTTTTTTCGGTTTTGCTTTGTGTTGGTGTTATTTTTTTTTTCTCCTGAGGAGCTTTTAGGGTTTGCAATTGAAACTACAATTCTTTTAGTTCCTGGGGGTGGGGGGGTGGGGAATCATTTTTCATTAAGCTGAAGCAAATGGCATTTTTGCTTGTCAAAAATATTTGACACAACTCTGACAGACTCGACCAGACATATAAATAAAAGATTTAAACCCCTCAGCTTCACAGCTTAAGAAAAACCCGCTGCCAGTTCCACTCCAGTAAAAGCTCTCTCCTATGGGTCACGCTCCCTGGGGGCTGCCAACACTGTCCCGGCGCTGATGCTGGGACGGATGGGCAGGTACCTGCCACACCAGCCCGTTTATGCAATGAAAGCATCACCAGCTCACGTTATCCTGCTGCAGGCTGCTCTCTCAGAGGATGGATCAGCCCCTGCCCAGGCTCAACAAGGAAACAGCCAGCTCCAGTGGCAGGGAGTCGAGTGGCATTGATCCCCTCCCTCTCCTGCCACCATCCATATCCGATAACGGCATGGACCTATATGTACTGGATGCTTTATTTCCTCACCCACCCGGGCTGTGCATCAGCAGCCATCGGGCCTCCTTCTCCATCCGTTGTGTCAGCAATGAGGCTGCAGACACTGTGACAAGATGCAGAGCGGTGTCGAAGCCCATTTCGAAATCCCTCTATCCTATTCAAGCCAGAGAGGCTTATCTGCATGGATTTATACTGTTTGCCCCAATATTTAGCTACTGAGCTCACTAATCTGTGTGCAATAAAAACCCCGGTGGCTCAGAAGCTGAGCAATCTACATCATTCATCATTTAGATTAGCTATTGTCTTAATCCTCTTTAAACTACTGTATAATACATAAGGGAATGGATGTCCTATAGGCTCAGGATACACAGAGGAAACCCAGGCTGAAGCTCAGAAACTTGGATAGACGTTCGAATGGCAGATCTTACCAAGCCACAGAAGAAAAAGGAAACCTGTTGCACTTCCTGACAGCTGGTTTAACAACTTCTTGCTCTCTCCACCGCAGCAACCTTTAAATATTTCCTAGCCAGCTTCCTAAAGAAACACATAGCTCCCCTGCCCTCCCCCCTCATCAAAACACCCTATAAACTGGGGACCTCAAGCTTCACCAGTGCATGCAGTATGGTCTTGCTAAAGCTGCTGCCCCAAGGATGCTCATCTCTGCCATGCAGGAGCTGGGACATCCCAAGCCAGCATCAGCCACAGCTGTGCTGCTCTTGGAAAGGCAACAGCTCCGCACGGCCCAGCGTCGTCATGCTTTGGGCCCTGCCTTGCAAACAGGCAGGCTCAGGTCAAGGATTAAAGTCTGCTTTGCTCTCCAGGATCACGGCGTGCATCACTGCAGCGCCTGGTGGGAGGACAAACAAAGAACAGGTTTCTTTATGGAAACAGAAAGGAGTTTGGGGGGGGGGGGGGGGGGGGGAAGAGGGGATGCAACAAGGCAGTAGCAAATGAGGCTTTAATTTTTTGCCCACCAGAGCTGAGGGAGCTAATAAACAGACAGATGAGAGCTAAATTGTCTTCTGAACCTCTGTATCAGTATTCACATTACAGAGGCTGCTTCCAGCAATTCCAGCATATTAATAATAAATGCTACATAATTACAGCAGACTTGCTTTTGTCCTCTCTTCCTGTTTACTGTCAATGTCTGGTTAACCCTGTGCATCCCACAGCTGGCTCTCCACCAGTGCCAGCCCCTCCTCAAGTGGCATGGGGCTGGCACTATGGATGGGTGCCCCTCCCAGCTCCCTCCTGGGCTGGACAGGGCACAAGGGGAGGTGAAGGAAAGCTCAAGTGCTGATACCAGTTCACAGCCATCACCTTCTACCCATCAAAACTATGCTGACATTGCTGCAGGGCATGAAAAAGAAGTATCTGGGGTCTCAGTGGCAACTCCAGGCTGGGATGAGTTGGGGACTACGCAAAACACCTCCAAAGCACAGCAGAGCTCCAAGTCACCAAACAGGAAATTGGGTTTATGGCCTCTCCTGCTTTTAATCTCCTCCAGACTTGTAGCTGGAGCTGCCTTCCCTGCAGAGATGTTTTTGGGATGTCTCTGCCCCAGCCCATTGGGAGTCCTCCTGCTGCACCCATGGTCACAGGGGTGTCGATGGTGATGGCTCCCTGGGATGCACAGCCAGGGGCAAGAACACCACACACTGCTGGGAGCTGGCAGTGGGCTCTGGAGCATCCCCAGAAGAAAGCAACCATGGAAAGCCATAGGAGATGACCCACAGCTCCCAAGTCTGGCACCCAGGTAAGGAAGAACAGAATTTTTGTGTAGTCAAGTTCCAGACCAAAACAACTCCAGTCTATGCAGCACTGTAGCCACCTCCCCACACTCCTCCCCTGGATTTCTGCAGCACCAGGGCCCCTTGGACCCAGCTGCTCTTCCCAAGCATCCTTCTTCCTAGGCAAGCTGTACCAAAACACCGTGCTCTGTCTGATCATTTCATGAGCTGACTCAAATGAGAGTTAAAGACCCTCTGGCAATTTTCCCCTGAATTTTAGAGGCGTTTCATCCAATCTAGCTGCAAACTGAACTTTGGAGCCTGCTCTGCTTCCCACAGGACTGTCTTTGTGAGCGTTTCTTCCTGAAGTTGCAGGCAAAGAGCATCAAAACTCTGGAGAAGGGTCCACATTAACAGTGCAACTGCTGTTTATATCAGAGCACAGGTTTAATTTGCACCTTTCAGGCTAGGTCTCTCTTTTCCCAGCCTTTCAGGGAGGTTGCCATGCCCTGTAACATGGCTTCAATAATAGAAGAGAACAAATACCTCAAATGGGATTTCTGCAAGAAGAAGCCAACATGCAAAACAAAGTGTGCCTGCCTTCCAGTGCAAATTAACTCAGCTTTTGCCTCGAGTGTAGACCTTTCCAGACATGACACCCACTGGACGGCAAATGAATGCCAAGCAACTCAGATGCAAATCTCTTCCTGCACAGAGAAAGCCTCAAATGCTATGGGAACACTTGTCTCAAACAGCTGAGCACTGAAAAGCCTCGAAATGGAAAAAAACAACTTAAACCCAGCTACACCACTCACACAGGGAAGAGAAGGATGAAGTGACATAAGACTGGCTGTCCCTCAGACACCGGTGTCCCACCCGACCTGGGTCATGCACAGCATCCCCCAGTGCTGGCATCCTGCCACCATTCCCCAATGCTTCCCACAGCTGCACATAGCCTCTTTGCGTTTACTGGGCTGTCTCCTCTGCAAGGTGAAACATCGAAGCATTTTGCTCCCTGAACATGTCAGAGTCACTCTTTTGGAGTTCTCAGAAAATGAAGCAGCAACCAGTTGTTCAGGAATAAATGCTGAAGAAAAAGAACCACAGCTCTTCTGTTCTACAACAAGTACAGGCACCAATAAAAGTGAGAGGGACAGACTGTGCAGAGGATAGGAGGCACATGCAAGCCAGGAGTCCTCTGGACCGCTCACACGGAGCAGGCATGCCTGAGAAGGATGGAGCACAATGGGGAGCAGGAAAAAGGGGGATAATCATCATCACATCGAGCTCTTCCTTGCAGGACAGTACCAGGAAGGCTACTTTGAGAGCTGGTAGACAGCCACAAGGTATGAGGAAGGCCAAAATCATCCCTGTTGGGTGGCCCTGGGCTGGCAGCATCTTTGAGCTGCCTCTCTCTTCACTCACTGCTGTTTTTGGCAGGGTAGCCCCAGCTTCTTCACTGCAGGGGCCTTTGCTCCCTGTGCAAAAGTCACTCAGCAGGCTGGAGTCCCCACACACCACCATGAGCTGGTGCAGCTGGGAAAGCAATAAGCCATATGGACAGGGAAGGGAAATGCACCAAGACCTGCAAGGAAGCTGGACTGCAGGCTCTGGGACACAGGCAACCTGTGCTGCTGAAAGAGCTTGCCACAGGCAGAGAGAAGCAATGGCTCTGCCATCGCCCTCGTAGTTCCCATCACACACACAGACAACCTCCAGCACTGCTGGACGAGCTGTCACAGCAGGATTGCAAGCATGGAAGGACAGCAAAGCAGCCAGAGTGCTCTGCACACCTCTCTCAATATGGCACACCCAAGCCAAGCCCAAACCTTCCCAGCATGGATCTCTGCACGGTGGTGCCACAGGATAAAGCAAGATTTGGCCCAGGATTACCAGCCAGCACTCCTAGATACAAAGACAGAAAAGCATTAGACTTCTGAGCCCCCCAGATCATCTCCAGGACAGCCTGCATCATGCCCCTCTGCCAGGGCTGCTTCCCTGCTTTCCAAACAACCCACCACCCCAAAATCTCAGGACGCTCCTTGGCAGTTGATGGCAGCACATTTCAGGCTGCGTGAACCTCTTGTGTTAGCTCCCTCCACAAGCCATTTCAAAAAAAGAGAGCAAGTTATTAATTACAAATTAAGCTGCTAATTGATACTAAGCTCGGTTAGCTCTAGGGGAAACAGAAGCAGAGCTATGCCCCCTCACAGCATGGCTCAGTGATTGCAGTTGCGATATGAGGATCCTGAACTCCCCAGGAAAGCTGCTGGAGACACAGTCGCACTGCTTCCAGATCAAGCTGCCCAGGGATCTCTTAATCCTTCACTTCTTACAGCCCTGACCTGCCTCCAACCACCGTGACAACCAAAGGTTCAAACACCCTCTCCCAGCTGACAGTTGCACCCAAGTGCAAATCCAAAGCCAACACCCACAAGCACCAGCAATTCCAACCATCAGACTTCTGTAACAAAGTAATCAGGGTGACAGCCCCAGGGCACGCCCCAAATAAAGATCTCCTATTTTGGAGGGGATGAATAATTTCCCTATCACCCCATCCCAGCAGCACTTAAAGGTTTGTACAGCCAGAAGTCCCCATTTTGCTTGGCCCTGGGTGGACTCCTGCATCTTGCGGAGGATGAGGTGATGAAGCAATGCCAAGGATCAGCCCACGCTGGACAGGTAAGATCAGGCCAGCTGACCTCCTAGAGCTGAAGAAAACCCTCCTGCCACAAGTTTCTGAGCCCTGCCTTTTGGAAAGCTCAGAAACACAGTGCAGAATTACCTCCTCTCTTAATAAGTAAGAGGTAATAAGTAATTAAATAGTAGTATTAATAAATAATGAAGAATAATTCCTTAATAAGGGGCAGTAAAGCTTGAAGTATTGCACCCCTTTGCCCCAACTTTGAAGCACATGGGAAGCTCCTCTCTTGCACAGGGAAGTGCAGCACTTGCCCACAGTGGACAGGACCTGCCTCATACAGGGGCCTGCTGGAGCAGGACAAGTTCTGCTGGGTTTGACCATCAAGCAGCTGACACAGAGATCTCCATCCATCCACTCTCACGCCACCCTTCTCCTTGGGCAGCCCAATTAAACCTAATGAATTATATCCAGCACAAGTCACAAGCACAAGCGAATGCAGGAAGACTTGGCGACCATGGTGCTGCGCAAGCAGAAGGTGAATAAATAAAATTCACTCCAGTTGACAGAAAACTGCGCAGTGAAGCTTGTTGGAAGATGCCAATTCAGTGATAGAGATTCTGTAGCAAAGCGTCTGTTTGGGTGATTTTGGCTTAAAAGGGGGCAAAAAGAAAACATCCACAAAAGCCAATTCTACATTTAAATATGAAAAACTCCGGAGAAGTTTTATCCTAGGTCAACACTGTAGTTAAAAAAGAAAAAAAGTTTAACCAAGAAATAAACTACTGCTAGTTACCAGAACGGATTTAGGATCAGAGCTGTAGAATAATAAAGACTGGCCCAGATTTCAACCTAATACCATGCAGGTGGAGCGGGACCAGCCAGCTCAGGTCACACTGAGGGGCTGCTGCAGGTTAGGGCTGAGCATCTCCAAGGCTGGACCTTTCCCATCTCATATTCCTGTTGCAGTGTTTAACCACACTAATGGGGACAAGATACTTCTCAGTGCCTGACAAACAATCAGATACTCCAAACTGGATTTTTATCTGCTGTATTGTCCCTGTCTGCTTCCAAAAATTATTCCATCTCCTACCTCTCCTCTCCCATAGAGGGGCTCAAAACAGCAGTAAGACCTGCCCCACAACACCCTGATTCACTTTCCCTTCCCCAGGCCACACAGACCCACTGCTATCAGCGTCTCCCTCCCCATCCTTCTGCTCCACAAACCCTCGGAGTTCCCCGATGACAACTACTGATGAGTTTTGACATCAAATTCCCATGGGAGACGGTGGTGGGGAAATACTGCAAACCAAGACAGACTGCATGGCTTCCTAGTGGGCAAGAAACCCTACCCAAACCCAGTTGTAGCCATAACCAACTGCCACAGTTTTCCCTTCAAAAAAACAAAGAGCCCTGCTCCACTGTGATGCAAACAGTTGTTGTTTCAACACAGTCCTCCCCCACCACCATTCCTTCAATTCAAAGTCAATTACGGCAAGGTTAATGGGGCAGAGAGGATGCCAGTTGGCTGGGTAATGATGTCAAAGCACCTGGCATTGCCTGGGCAACAGCTAGGCAGCGGGGATGCAAATGAAGGTGCAGGATTGCACTTGATCCCTGGAAACAAGCTGATGCAATTGAGCGTATCAGCGTTAACGAACATGGAAATAACAAGAGAGCACCCAGAGAAACAAGACACTGATGGGGAGTGGGGGCTGCACCCAGCAAGAAGATATGGCTATGAGCACCACGTGCTGGGTGTCAACAGAAGTCTGCATGGTGCTGACCTGCCTCCAGGTCTTCACCCAGAAGGTGCTGGGTGTAAACCCACAGTTTAACACTCCAACTTTGCACACCCAAACCCAGCCATGTTGTTCTTACACTGAAGTCTTTCCTCCAGCAGCTCCTGGCTCCTCTCCAGGCAAGCTGCAACAGGGAGAGCAAGAGGGGAGCTGCATGCATCAAGAGGCCACATCTTAGAGTGATCTGATAAGCATAGGGCCTAGGCAGCAAAGACCAAGGGGCAAAAAGAGGTGCACACAAGAGGAGGTGCTTGAGGGCATTTCAGTGCAAGGAGCAGTGACCTGTTCAGCAGGAAGGCTGTTCCAGCAGTGCAGCCCAGCTTCCCCAAAGCTTGCAATCCCCACATCATCTGCAATTAATAATCTGAAGCTTGCAGGCAGAGCAGCAGGAGCTGCTATGTGGGATGTTCTCTGCCAGGACTGAACTTGGCACAACGTGCTGCCACTGACCAGGATTACAGAACAGCAGGTAAGAGTGCTGCAAACCTCAGACACCAGCAAGCCATTTCCAGCTTTGGTCAATCAACCAGCTGCTGCTATCTTCTCCCTAGTCCACAAGCTTCATCAGATTTCCCTCAGCACATTTACTACCTGGAAAACTTTCACTCTTACATGTTAATATTCAGTGCTTTCCTGTCCCTGGCCTTTAAGCCTATGCCATGCCACCGCTCTCCCTTTCCTGACCCCACACACACTCCAGGATGCAGCAGCCTTTGGTTTCCAAGCAGAGGCCATCTGTCCCTCCACGAGCCAGTGTTATGGGTGGGCTGGTGCCCCACACCCACACTCTCGTGCTTTCTGCTCACCATCTTTAGCTTCACAGCCCATTCCCAAAATATGCTCCAGGGCAGCAATAGCTCCACCAGTAGCCACAGTAAAGTCCCACAGGAGTTCTATCCCAAGAAAAGCTACGCAAGATGAGCAGGGGGAAGCTGACAGCATTTCTCATACCAGTGTCTAGCAGAGCTTGCACAGTTGAGATGCAGCTGTGCAAATGAGACCCCAGCAACCACCACCCCCAGCCCCACAGGACTGTACAGCCAGTATCAGGGACACAAAGCAGCTGACGCCACAGGGGAGCAGTTGGGTCATGCATCCATTTACAAGGTCATTGCCCTGTGCCTCTTTAAAGTCCTTCGCTTTCGCCAGAGGCAAGTCAAGGTGACTGTGCTGCGACTGCTCCCGCTCCCACAGATGCTCTGCACTATCCCCTACCCTTGCACCATGAGCCCCTCGGAGCCGAGAGCATACTTCTCTGCTCTCTGGAAACGGCCCAGGAAAGCAGCAGCCTGTGCCATAAATAACACTGGCAACTGGCAAGAGTAGCTGTGGGCTGCACAGGGACCAGAGCATCCCTGGCCAACCCATGCTCAGGCTCTACAGGACACAGGCCTTGCCCAGAGCAAACCCTTTCAAGCATCCTCCCTGCCCACTGTGGTGGGACCAGGCATGCCTGGATTCACAGCAGTGCCACCCCCAATGCCAGGTCTCTCCCCGAGTCCCAGCATGTTGCTTTTTTTATGTCAGCAGTAAAACCAGCTACATAGAAGGAATTAAAGGGGGGTGGGGGGAGAGAGACGAAAGGGAGAAGAGACAGCTCTGCTAATAGCGAGTCAGCCAGAAGTCTCAGAATCCATTTGAAATGCGTAGGGCTTAATTTAACTTAATGGTTTTGTCAAACATTGGCACTCTGTTAAAAGCACAGGAGAGCTGGTAATCCAAATGCCAGTGGCTCTGCCTTTGCTAGTCGCAAGAAGGCTGCTGTTCAAGTCCCCAGACAGATCCATCTGGCTTCACACAGGCAGCAAGCATGGCCCTGGCTACTGCAGTCACTCATTAGGGCAGCTCTGTATTTACTTAGCACTGGCAGCAGCCCTGGCTTTGCCCAGAATGCAAAAACAAACACAGACACTGCATTTCTGAGGTTGTACGTCTTAAGGCAGCTCCAGGCTTCTCCTGAAAACACAGCTCAGTGAGGGGAAGAGAGATTTCCAGCTTTCCCTCGGGAAGACAAAATTAAATCTCTCACCTACGTGGACTTCAGAAAGAAGTTGGAAGAGAAAAAGAAAAGCAAACTCTTTGCTCACAGGCAGGCAGAGACAGCTACGAGCTGAGCTGCAAAAACTGGTTCGTTCCCCAGCCAGCCCTGCTCTCCCTCCTCTCTCCAGCAGCTCTAGGTCAAGCCCCCCTGCAGCCCCCACAGGATGGGATGGGGCTCAACTCCAGGGGAAACGAGGCAGCACTAGTTCAGCTGCTGTCAAACCCTCTTCTACAGGAAAAAGTAGAAATGTCAACCTGCCATTTAAGATGATCTTCCCTCTGCAGACGGGAGACTGAGCTCATCTCTATACACACTAGGAACAAGACAGAGGGTCTTTTAAGTCTCCTCACCTGCCCTGATGCCCTGTTCTGGCAGCAGATGGAGAATTCAGGACACGTAACATGCTGCCTTGTGGTTTTGCTGCCCCCCACGCCCCCCCACCCCCCACCCTTCCTCTGAGGGCACCAGTGGATGACCTGCAGCACCAGGCACTGTGTGATTCAAGCCACTAAGACAGAGGCACACTGGGAACAGGGCACTCTCCCCTCTGCAGTGACAACAGTCCAAAAAGGTCAAGCTTGCTTGTACTGTCTTGGGTGGAGGCAAAATACTGCTTTTAACCTTGCAAGCATCTGCAGGACATCAGTCTGCCACAGATCTGTCCTCTGCACCCAAATCGTCCTATGCACTTGCAGCCGCAAGAGACTGGTGAGACCGGAGAGCACAGCTCTGCTCACCTCCCCAGGCCCACATGCACCCAGAAACCTCCCCTTCCCCAGGGCAGAGTCTCCATCTCCCAGCACATCTCTCAACCCTCCCTCTGGCTCAGTGCAGAGCACCCCTCCCTGCCATGTACCGCAGGCAGCAGGGTTTGCGCAAAGGGCTAGCCCTAAAGGAAGCACTGCTGTAACCTCCAGCGTCTCAGGACAGCCCCAGAGCAAAGGGCTACAGAAGGAAACAAGCCCTATACTCCAGGGCCATGAGCACTTCCCTTGCTCCACACAGTGCAGGTGGGGAAGGGGCTCCAGGAAAACTCAGGGGGTGCAGTGGAGGCTTTTGAGCCTCTGCATCCCCTTAAACCTCCTCCTCCATCCCAGGACCTGGATTCTTGTTTGATTTAAGACGCAAATGGGATCGAGTTTAAAGGTCTCAGCCTGGCCCTTGACTCCTTGGTGGGAGTCTTTCCACATCACAAAACCACCAGACAATTCAGCCTGATTGACAGCCTTTCAGGCAGAGAGGCCCGGGGCTGGAGGGAGGGGAGGGGGCTGTGGGTCAGGGCTAAGGGGGGGCAGCCGGAGCCGTGCATGGGGCTGGGAGAGCAGGGGGTGGCTGAAAGGTGGGGATGATGCTCAAGGTTTGTGCTTCCACAGGAAAAAGGCTTCTGGGGAAGGATGAGAAAGGCTGGAGCACCCTTGAGGGATGCAGTTCCACTTGACACTGGCAGAAGCCCAATTGCATATAGCACATACAAGGAAAAAAAGACCAGAGAGCTGGTTTAATGCACTTTTCCCTGAGGTAAGTGGATACTAGTGTACACCAGAGAAAGCACGGAGCTGAGGGCAAAGCAGAAGGGGGACCCCAGGCTCAGATAGAGAAGAGCCAGTGACAGGCATGAGCCAGAAGGAATCAGGGATGGAAAAGCAAGTGGGCAAAGTCAGTGCTCAGTGACTCTGAGCTCAGCTATTGAGGATGCAGCAAAGGCTGAGATGGCAGCATGGATGCACACATGTGGACACGTTCACCCTGTGCCACATGCTGCCTTGTGCCCCATCCGTGCTCTCCAGCCCCAGCAAAACCCAGCCCAGTGCAGGGACATCACGAAGCTTCCCTGCAGCAACAGACAGGATCCCCAGGATGGCCAGCAGAGAAAATTAAATGCTTCCTCATCTCTTACACCCTCCTCCTCACACCCCACCCTAGCAGAGACCGGCACAACCCATGGCTCCCTCCAACACAGCTTTTCCCCCTGTACCAGGGCTGATGCAAACGCTCTCCACAGGTCTGCAGAGCCCAGTCTTCAGCTGTGTGTGGCCATACCCCTTCCGAACCCACTTACACTGCTGATTTTGGAAGAAGGTTCCCTTAAAAGTACTCTCACCTTGCAGTCTGGATCAAACCCATGTTTGCCAGGCCCCTCGAGGACACAATACACCTCTGCGATAAGCTGAGAGCCATCGCTTGGGGAGACCAGGCAAGGGAATGTAAGATGACCACTGATACTTGTCACGCTATCTTATTTATCCCCCCTTCTGTCTGCACACAGGAAACCCTTTCTCCTACCTTTTTTTTCCCCCCTCCTTTAAATAAAAGAGAAAAATTTTAAGCTGGTGCTTTAAAGCACAGCAACCGCCAGCCCATCTCCATGGCTTGCCAAGAGAGCAATTCATCCTCTGCCTCTATTCTGCAGTAGGTAAAGCCCCCCCTCTCGCTTTTGTTCATCTCCCCGCTCTTTTGTCAGGCCCTGAAAGCGTTGATCACTCCTGCATGAGGAATGTGAAACTGATGTGATGTGATAGGAACAATGCTCCAGCCCCGCTCCTCGAAGCCACATCAAAGTCTCCATTTGCATGGCTTCCCCTTGCCTGCCTGTCTCCCTCTGCCCTGGCTGTGCTCTGGCTGCTTCAGCGCCTTCATTGTCCTCCCAGCTTCAAGAAGCAGACTTGGCCTCCTGCTAAAATGCGCTCAATGGCCTCCCCATGCCTGCCACTGCCTCCGCTTGCCCATGGGAAATGGGACCCATGGGCATCATCTGGCTGGCAGAAGATGTGGCATCTACTGGTGGTGCTGATACAGGCTAGGATGCACCAAGATGGCATCTCTGTTAAACCCCACTGCTGTTTGGTACCTGCTCCAGGATGGATGCTTCTCCCCACGGCACCATCAGGCTGGGGAGGGGTATCTAAGCAAAAGGGATGCAGAGATGAGGAAAATCCAATAAATCAGGTGTGGGGCAGGGGTGTCCAGCACTGCTAGAGGAGAACAGGGAAGTGTGTGGAGGACACTAACATAAAAATCAGGACTTCTTCAGCCAGTGAAGGGCACGGAGGGAGTTCACACTGCAAATGCTCCTGCAGTATCTGGGGGAGGCAGATCCCTGCCTGTCCTGGTGCAGGAGGAGATACCAGGAGTCAGACACTCAGAGAGGATGCAACCTGACAGCCAGACACCACTACACCTGTAGCACTGCCAGCCCACGGAGCACCTTCCAGCACTGGAAGCAGCACCAAGCTCAGTGGATGCTGCAAGACACCAGAGCAGCCGGACAAACACAGTCCTGGGTCCACGCAGCCTCCTGCCAGGTTGCTAAGTCCAGGCATGCTGCCACCAAGTAAAAATCCTGCTGTAATGCAGACACAACCCTAAGAGATGCCCTTCCCCAAGTATGCTTCATGAGGAGTCCAGCTTCTCCAGACCTCATCAGGTCAAAGGCTTTAACCCAGGGCCACCAAAGGAGGCTGCTGAGAGAAAAAAAAAAACTTTCTAGTGAGACTGAGAGCCTCTCCCCAGTCCCACAGCAGCTGTGGCTCTGTAGCAAGCCTGCACTGACATGACAGCAGCTGGAAAGTGATACCTCTCCTGCTCCCCAAGGCACCCCCTGCATCCAAGTCCCTTGGGGAGCCCCAGGCAGACAAGGTCCATTTCCCTTCAGCCCTGTGCCTGCTGCCAGGCAGAGGGATGCAGGCAGCACCCCAGCAGGAAAGGGGAAAGCTGGACACTGGCCACACCACCCAGGATGCAAGGGGAAGGCTGGCACAGGACAAAGCTAGAGGAAAGCAGTGGCGTGGCCACACAGAACTGTGTAAAACCAAGCCACACTGGAAAGAGGAGGGACACTGATGCCCCTGCAAAATTGAGATGCTGGTGATACACCTCAAAAGCTGAAGGATTTAATTTTTGGTGAAGAGGCAATACACTTAGCTTACCCTTGCCACTGAGATCAGTGTAAGATTGATTCCCCACCCCTCCCTGCCCCCCCATCCTGAAGTGCAGGACCTCCATTTAACCTTAACACCAACCATGACAATGAGCCAGTCTGTGCCACTAATCAACGCACAGAGACAGTCAGCATCTGTCTACAGAAAAAACAAGGCACATAGGTCCAGCCATTTCTAAAACAGCAAGCAAGATCCAGGTCTTCGGGGCTTTGAGCCCAAACACATCTCCACTTTGCACCTCATACAGAATATCAGTGATCCAGAGGGACTCCAGGTGTTTTGACTTCAAATACACAGAAAATGCAAACCAACTGTCCAAGAGCCATTTCGGGATTATCAGCCCACAGATCAAAACCCACCATGGGTTACACTGTAGGACTTGCTGCTCTAATGTTAAACAGGCACTTCTCAAGCACTTCCCAGGCCACCTGTACCCAAGCAGCCTCCCAGCTTTTACCTGGTTACTGCAGCCCCCTGTTCAAGCCCCTCCACTCTTCATCTCTCGATGGAGTTCAGCACCCCGCCAAGGGACACAGCACTGCCAACTGTCCCTGATTTATACTGATGGAGAATGTAACTTCCCTTTAGAAAAATAAACAGAGCCACTGCAAAAAGGCAGAGCATGCTATTTTTTAGCAAGTATATTTCTGCCTCAGTGCCTACAGGGAAGGCAAAATAGTCAATGTGGAAAAACTAAGCCAACCTTCCTAACACTTTGGGTCAATTTGCTGCACAAAAGCCCTCTGTTGTGAATTAGACCTGGCCAATGTCACTCCTGGTTAGGAAAGAAGACTCTTCGCTGGAGGAATATATATATGGTGGGGTGTGATTAAGGAGGACGTTTCATTTTGGCATTGGGACTTTTCCCTGCCAAGCTGGCTTACCTTAGGGTAACACCAGAAAGGCTGTTGTGCTGTAGCTGTCCCCCCACACTAACCAGAGCCTCCGGCAGCTCTGCCACTCCTTCTCCAGGTCGTGTGGGAGCACAGCAGACTCACAAGCCGTGGTGCCCACCATCCCACTGGGCTCCCACTCGGTCACGCCCCCGGGAGTGAAGCTCAGAGCCCCCTCCGTGTTCCCTGGAGTCCCCTGGGGGGGGGGGGGGGGGGGGGGGGGGGCGGGGCTGACCTGGCTGGACACCAGGTGCCCACCAAAGCTGTCCCATTGCTGCCCTCCTCGGCTGGGCAGGGAGAGAAAATACAGCAAAAGCTCGTGGGTCGAGGTGAGGACAGGGAGGTCCCTCAGCGATTGCCATCGCGGGCAAAGTACACTCGACTTGGGGAAATCAGTTTATTTCATTACCACCCAGATCAGAAAACACCCCGAGCAAGCGGTGCAGGGGGCTGGGCGATGGGGGCTGGGTCAGTCCCTCACCCGTTGTCCCTGCCGCTCCTTCCCCCTCGGGGACGGGGCTCCTCACTCTGGCCCCGCTCCAGCCCGGGCTCCAGCCCACGGCAGCAGTTCCACGACCTTCTCCGCCGTGGGTCCTTCCCACGGGCTGCGGCTCTTCACGCCCGGCCCGGCCCGGCCGCCGCGGGGGCACCGGCCCTGCCCCAGCCCGGCCCGGCCCGGGCTCCTCTCCCCGCGGGGCCACGGGCCCTGCCCGGAGCTGCCCCGGCGCCGCTGCCCGCGGGTCACAGCCCCCTGCGGGCACCCCCTGCCCCGGGGGGGGCCCTGCCCGGGCTGCGGGGGGGGAGCTGCTCCCCCGGGGGCTCCGCGGGCTGGGGGCACGGCCCGCCCCGCCGGGGGCCGCCCCGCGGGCTGGGGGAGCCGCTGCTGCGGCGCCTGGAGCCCCCCGGCCTCCCCCTGCCCCGGCCCGGGGGCTGCGGGGCTCACACAGACTCACCCCTCTCTCCCAGCTGCAATTGCTATTGGGAATCGACTTTTTCCCCTTCTTAAACATGTTACCCCAGGGGCGCTACCGCCGTCACTGAGCGGCTCAGCCTCGGCCAGCGGTGGGTCTGTCCTGGAGCCGGCTGGTATTAGGTCTGTCAGACACAGGGCAGCTTCTGGCAGCTCCTCACAGAAGCCACCCTCGGAGCCCTACTGCTACCAAAACCTCGCCGTGCAAACCCCACACATCCCCCCAGCCCAGGAGGGAAGGTGGCATCAGTCCTTGTTGGCAGCTACAATGGTGCAAGCAGCTTTGCTAAGAGAGATGACAGTGTGTAGGACACCAGGACAAGAACCTTGCTCTCACATTGCTGGCAGTGACCTGCTGCAGAAGTCACCGCAGAAGATGCTGTACACCTTTCCAGTACTCTGTCTCCCCTGGCCTCCACACAGCTGTCGGCAAGGCAGCATAGGTCCCACTTCATCAGAAGAATCGCTGCCAACGCTACATCAAGAAGAGGGAGCAAAGAGGGAGCTTTGTGCCAGTAAAGGATGAAACACTGCGACCCCCACACAAGTGTTCACTGAGGAATTATATCCACCCCTTAAACAGTGGTGAAACACTGGGGAACACCCCTGAAACAGCACCGAGTATCATTCTAGGGACCAGGAGACTTCTTTTTCCCTTGTCAGTGGTCCCCACTGGCTCCTGGCCACCTCAGCAGCTGGTGCTGACCACACGGGGTGCTGCCCCTCAGCATGTGGCATCCAGAGGAAGCCCCCTCGGCTTGCCTTATGTCTGCTAATGAGCAGGGAGGCGTAGCACAAGCCTCAGCATTGCAGCTTGCGGGAGCCCAACAGCACCGTTCAAGCAGACACCAGGCAGGCAACCTCTTACAGGTCTAGCACACATCAGAGCTATAAAGGCAGCAAGGCAATTAAACAGAGCCACCCCACTCACTGCATTCAGCTGCCATCAGAGGCATACCACAGGTGAAGAGGACCCTGAATACAGCTGGAAAGACGTTGTTTCAAGGCTTGCTAATTCTCTGTCCCTAATTCATTCCTGATTTCTCCAAGATACAGTCAATTCTTGACCAGCCACCGCACATGCATGTTTCTTTGCTTTCAATTCGGCCAGCAAAATCCATTTACCGTGCCTGTCTCATCCGGTTTCCGTCAAGCCTGCTGAATTCTCCTTCAGTGAAATAAGCAAGTTTACTGTAACATCCTCTTTTGTAAGAGCAAGGCTAAAATGACAGTCTTTCTGGTGCCTTACTAGTTCCCTTCACAGGAGCTAAACACTGCTTGTTTTCAATTGTGAACTGTTTTGACTCCTTGAAATGCATGAAGATACCAAGGGGGTCAATTTGACTGGGAAAGAGGTTTTGAAAAGAATATTTATTTAGCTTGTAGTTTGCTGTGGAGAAGTTTAGGCTGATAATTTACTAGCTGCCAAGGATATAGTGTCTCTGGGTGAACATGAGAGGGAAGAGATGCAACTCAACATCTGCCTTGTCTAACATCAGCTGTGAGAAGCCAAAGAAAAAAATCTTGGTCTTAAGGTTTCCACTTGCAAAGCCCTGCCCCATTTGGTGTGTCTGGGGGAGGCAGGGCAAAAGCCCCCCTACCTGCACAGCCCAGGGCTTTTTTTGGCTTTTGGTGCCAGAGCCACATGCCACCTTCAGCCTTTGCAGAACATGCCCCCAGTCCTCTGCAGCATGTGATTTCCACCTCAAGGCACCTCCTAAGGGCTTCCCAGACTGAGGGAACAATAAACACAGACCTGTTCCTCCCACACCCCCTGCTCCTTCCTTACTGCGTTTCTGGTGGCACACCGCCGTGGCAAAGGAGCTACAAGACACAAACACCATTGGCCCTGTGCTAAATGCTGCCAAGTAAGTAGCATGTGAGCTAGTGTGACCCTTTTACTCAAAACCAGCTGGAGAACCCGGCCAAGCTGCTATCTGCAAGCACCTGGAAGACCCACACCATTAACTTCTGCCCAGAAGTAGCCACCAGCAGCCTCACAGCGGAGGAGGGGGGGAGTGCCCCTGGGAGGCACACCAGAGAGCCTTCCTCCGATCCCCACTCCTGCTTGAGCAGGACGACAGCACATCTGGAACCAGGCAGCTGCTGGGAACCCAGCATGGGGCACACCAAGCTCTGCACAAGGAAACCTGGCCCCTGTACTCCATTTGCAAAACAGTTGAAGCCTGATGCTTTCAGCACAGGAAACGTCCAAAGTCCTTACACTTTAGGGCTTAATTCCACCCCCCTGCAGTAGCCTGCAGTTTTCATTTCTCATCCTCTCAGGTTATAGTTTCCTTACACTCTTTTCACATCCTTGCTATTTTTTTGGCAGCTCCTCAAGTTTCATTCTCTTTTCCAAAGTTACACGAGCTGAATTTAAGACTTCTGCTACTCCTCCCTGCTCATTAGCAGACATAAATTAAAAGCAGAATTAAAGAGATTATTTGCAATACCACTTGAGACACCTTCAAGCCCCCTATTGCCTTGACACATACTGTGAATTCAGACCCACCAAGGGACTTCACGTCCAGACTTTGCCAAGTGTTTATCTACGTCCTGTTAGGTAGGTTTGGGGGAAGAGCTCCCATCCTTCTCAGAAATAAAATAATCTTGAGGCTTTGCTGAAAGCTTTCAGTTCCTGCATCAAGTTTGCTGCAGAAGAGTTTCCACCTGCTAAGTTTTTTTGTCAGTGAATAGCAGATACCACCCACTTGCAGAAAAAAACATGCAATAAATGATTTTTATTTCTTTTTTCCTTTCACAGAATTTGGGTAGGATGTTACCAGACCTGCACAGGAAACTACTGCCTGCAGTGCCCTGGTCAGCTACAGCCTCCCACAGCGACCACAGCTATGGTGAGTCAAGGAAAATCACAGCACACCAGCCTGCTGCCAGGACCAGCAGCATCCTGTTGATTTTGACATCTCCAGGAGCCAAAAAACTGAGGACCTGCAGATTTTTATTGCTACGCTTTGCTGCACCCATTCTCTCCCCTCTGCAATCCTGTGTGTCTGGCAAGAGACTGAGAGAGATGCCAGCTGCTCCATCCTCAGGACCCGATGTGCTGACATTAGCACCCAGAAGCTCATGGAAGTTGCCTGAGTGCAATCAAAGCTATTTCTGAAGTCGCTCACAGGTACAGACCCTGCTGTTAAAAGCTTAGCTGGCACAAAACAGTGGGCACAGGGCTTGCAGAGCCCTGCCTGTCCCGCAGCACCATTCACACCCTGAGCGTCGCATACAGATCCAGGCAAGACACAAAACTGAGCTTGAGTGTCCCAGGGAGGATGGGCTTGGGGCAGAGCACCCAACCACCTGTGGGAAAAGGGCAGCAAGAAGGACGAAGCATGTGTCACAAAATATTCTACCCCAGCTGGTCACCGGAAAGGAGCTGGGAGCGATGAGGACAGAGCACAAAGCCAACAGCTCAACAACTGTCAGCTCAGAGCGCCAAGGCACGGCGAGAGCACACGGGCCATCACCACTACGTAAGACACCACATGCCTTAATCTCTCCCCTGGGAGAGAACCTCTTCCAGCCCAGACTGTTTGTGTATTCAGCTAATTTTGTTGCCTGACTTTCCACCTACTTGCTCAGCGGAAAACTGATCCTCCCAAGTAATCATCACTATTTCACCCCTACCCCCAGACGCAAGGCCACAGCATAAGCAAAACCCTGCTCCACTGCATCAGCTGCAAAGCCAGTGTCACAAGGGCAACTGGCTCCCCTTGCCATGTCCCCTTTGCTGAAGGTCCTCTCCCAGTCTGCCAGCACAGCTAAGTACTGCAACCCACTTGTTGGTCTAAATGAGCCTCATATATCCTAAAATGCAGTTCCAAGTCTCCTCCATGGCTCCTACACACAAGTCAGGCTGTTCAAGGGCAGTGGTATAATTAAGGGGAAAAAATACCCTGAGTACACCAGGGAGCATCCTGAACAGCATAAGCTTAGTATTAGCTCTTGCTAGAGCACAGTGAGACTATTCCTGGCTGCTGCCTTCAGTGCTGGTGTCTGCACTTGCAAAAAAAAAAAACAAACCCAAAAGAAAAAAGAGGTTGTGGAAGTGGAACAGCTTCCATAAAGAATTAGGAGAAAGAGTTGGGAACTGGAAAGCCTGCTGTGCAGCCACAGGCTCAAGTGCTCAATTGGTTGAACTAAGCCAAGAGACAATCAGGAGAGGACTTAATCACCCCCTGCAAAAGTACCAGTACAGGAGAGGGTTTCTGCTGGCAGTGGAACCCCCTCCGGGGCTGTTCAGATCCCCCACAGTGAAGGCAAAGGAGAAAACTCAGCTTGTGGGTCACTGGGAAGTATTGTACCCAGGTCACTTCCCAGCCTGGGAAGTATTGTACCCAGGTCTCAGCTCCAACTGCAAGCCACCCCATTGTAACCCCCAAGCTGTAACAGAGGAGGGCAGGTAAGCAGTGGTGATGCCCTGGTCCCCTCCTTCCAGACTAGCCACAAAGATGAACCAGAAGCCAAACCACATAGCAACACCAAGGGCATTGACTGACAGCCCACCCTGACACGTCCCTCTGCACCTCTAGCTTTTCATTTCACAGGCCTGACTTACCAAAAGAGGCAGCCTATGTTCTCACTAAAGACAGCCAGGCCAGTGGTCATTTGGAAAAAAGGAAGGCAGAATATATTGTTTTTTAAAATGCAAGTCAGCTATCCTCACTGGTTCAGGGGGATGATCCATTAGGACAGACGAGCAACTTTACAAGGTCAGAACAGGCATCCCATGTGCTTCCCCAGCACTTTGAAATCTCACTGTCCTTTCATTCCTGCTCCCATATTGAAACCATTTTCACCAGGGAAGCTGTGCCTCAAACACTGCTCTAAAACACAGCTGCAACACTGCAACCTGCTCTTCACTTCTCCCTCCAATTACAGTGCTTGCTTCACCTTTAAAAGAAGGCTGCCCAGGATGTCTACTTGAGCTGAGCAATAAATGGCGCAGATCAGCCACTGCCAAACTGGAGCTATTAATCCCACCAAAGAGCTGTGTCCCAGAGTCAAGCTGCAAGCAGTAGAGCGCGGAGACATTGCAAAGCCTCCTGCAGGGACAAGAACAACCAACGGGGAGCCCATCTTGTCCCTCAGACTGCCACCCACCCTGCACTGTCAACACCCCTGTCAGACTCCTTTCTTTTTTTGAAGCAAAGGGATGCCAGTTATTTGCATTCAATCACTAATTCCCCTAGTGCCCTGAACAGTATTTACTGAGGTTAGCCAAGCATTTGAGATGCTCACAAAGTACCCTCAACTTTTCTTAATAGCTATTTCTGTACAGTCATCTTTTGTTCCTGGTTTCCTCCACATCTCTTTGGGCTTTTTCAATCTTGCTAAAGACAGGTATAAAGAGATGGTGAGGATCTCAGTCATCCGAGAAGGGAAAAGAAATTGGTGAGAAACCAATTTTATTTAATAGTTCTATTGTTTCCCTTGTATTTTCTTCTCCCTGTCAGTACTGTGAAAAAGCCATTCTCCCTCCTTCCATCACCAGCTGGAAGGGCTGAGACCATATAGCTCAAACACCTCCACACTATAACTTAAAGATTCATCCTGTTGCATTTGACAGGGCTCACCTTCCATACTCTGGCATCCAGCAGCATCTCTGCAGACACTACAAGTTTTTAATAGCTTGACCACTCTTCCTAGTTCCCCCAGAAACCCACGTATAAGCACACTTCTGTTCTGCATTTTACATCCCTCCGCTGCATTTTGTCTCCTGAATTTCTTCTTTTAGTGGTTCTTTCCCTGATGCAGTCCCTCCAGGGCCACTTCACACCTATCAGAGCCTGTCATTTTTAAGTCCACTTTCTACTTCAGTTTCCCCAGACACTGAACCATTGACGTAAAAATGCAACTGGGAAAGGTATTCTGGGGATATAAAGCTTCCTACAGCCTCCCACCAAGAATCCTGCCTCAGGGATTCTTCTATCCCGTAACAGTCCTTTATTGCTTGATCACAGCTTTCCCATTGCCTTCTCCTGAAGGCAGCTAGAACCAATACAAGTCCTTTAGTTCCCAGAGTTCTGCCCACTTGCAATGCCAGCACCTCCACAGCAGCTCTCAGGCTTGCTGCATCAGGTGAGGCAGTGCCAAGCCATCTTGTCCCCACCACCCGCTTGTGCTTTTGTCTCTGCAGCACGCCCAAAGCCTCTGGCTTGAGACAGCAGCTCCAACGCCACACACAGAGCAAGAAGCCCTGCCTAGGAAGATTTACAGCCTATACATCTACAGCAGCTGGGGAGAAAAACAGGTCTGAAGAGAGGAAAGCAACTAGTTGCAGGCCACTGAGCAGACCACGCTGCATGTTCTTTCTCTGCTGCCTGATGTGCTTAATCTGCAAAAGTTTCTGCAGGAGGAGTGGAGGCTGGAGCAACCCAGTTCAAACATCTTTGCACAAGCATGGCTTTTAGGCATCAGTGCAAAGAAATGTCTGTGAGTAGGAAGGGAGGGAACTGGACTTGAAGCATCAGCCAAGAAAAGGCTGTTTTGGTTTTGCATGAACTCTACCCACCCTTCACCTTCAAGGGCACTTCCTCTCCTTGCCACAAGTAACAAGCACAGATAATTGAAGGAAAACATCATTTCCCAGAGCACTTCTGATCCCTATTATCCATGCTCATTACAAGCTGTGAGGCTAGTTCTGGTCTCCACCAGTTCCAAACAAACAGGAAAGACTCAGCAGAGGTACAAGGGGCAGAAGAGCTGCTGTGAATGCTACAAACCAAACTGAACCACTTAATAGCTCTTGAAGAACCTGCAGCCACAGAGACATGGGCTCATACTCAGGCCAGGACATCAAAGGCCCAAGGTTATTTGCACAGCCCAAATTGCTTCCTAGAGCTTATGCAGGAGGGTGGATTTAACCAGGCAGTGCTGGAGCACTGGAGGCAGAGTTCAATTCTCATCTGGGTACTGACTTGCATGGGTTTTGTCCTGCCAATCTCCAGGTTGCCTCCTCACTTTGGCAACAGTACCTTGCTGGTAAATCTGAGAAAAAGATGTCTTGGATAAGGGACGAAGTTTTTCTTCCTCTTCACTCATTTTTTTTAAGCTTTTGGGGTTTTTTTGCTGCTGCATGAGCACAAGGGAGCTTTCTGCTGCTAAGCTTTGGCTACTTCTGCTCTACTGCCACGGCTAGTTGGAACTTCCCAGGAGGTGACTGGATAGACATGTGGGCCTCAGGTCACTCACTATCCCACTCCTGGCATCTCACAGCTCCCCCTCACTTAGAGGATCTTCAAGAAGGTGTTCAGGGACCATGCTTCACTAGCTCACTGCAGAGAGGCCCTATGCTCATCAGTGCTGAAAGCTGGGTAGAGCAGGAGGCGTTAGCAGACACACAGAGTAGCTAAGCAGGAAGACAACACAGGAAAACAGTTTGCTTTGGCAGTGCATGCCAGGTCCCTTTTTCCAGAAGAGCCCTGAAGAAAAGATGCAGAAGAGCTGCTGCACACAACTCATGTGCCAAAACCAGGCAGCACTTTTTTACAGCATAAGCCTCAACCAGGGGAAGCAGCAGTTATGGTCAACCTGGACACAGGGTAGCTGCATACAGGACTAACACCAGCAGTGCTGTCTTCCTGTGTGGGATGGTAAGATGTACAGATCTGGTACCATCACCCACCTCCAAGCCAGCTCCTGCAGCCCCTGTACCAAATGGTGAGCACTTGGGACAGGTGGGGAAAAAGCCATGGGAAGCAGCAGTGATGCTCTGCAGCAACACACCACCTTGCTTTCAGACAGCCTTGCTGCATGCCGAGCCAGGCTCCTGCTTACTTAATATTCCTGCTTACCCTGAACCATCTCCCACTCACTCAAGCCTCAGCTTTCTCCCCTTTCTAGCACTTCTTGCTCCTCTTCTTCCCTCCCCACTCCAATCAGAGTCAGGAAACTATCTGGTACAGCATCTTCCAAGTGTGATTTTTATCATCTCCAGCCTGGTAAACTACAAGATACTGGAGAGGATCCAGGATTGCAGGAAGTGGGCCTGCCTTGGCAAAGACAAGAGACAAAGGAAGAAACTGCATGGGAACTAGACTGGCTCTTCCTTCCCCTGGTGCCCCCATCCCTCTCCTCCAAGTTCTGTGATTTATCTCTCTCTGGACCATCACTGCAGGAACCAGGTCCATTACGGAAATTAAAGTGAGCTATTGCCAGCAGCTGGCAAGATCAAACCCTCAGCACACCCACCCCCTCCAAGCAGAGATGGCAGACACCACAAGGCTTGCAGCCAAGTGCACGGGAGCAAGTGCCAAAAGAAGCTCCTACACTGCATCCTTACGGGCCACCAGCTTTGGAGTCTGCTGGCCAGGGGCACAGCTCAGAGGGCAAGCAGGATCCTATTCTGAAGCTGCACTCTGGCACAGCTTGGCTTCCAGAAATGCCAAGGGCAAGCATGGACTCTCCATGCCATTGCCGGCAGCCCTCAGCACGAGGGAATCCAAGGTGTTAGAGAGACTTCAGGATGCTTCAGCACTAAGGGACTGAGTTGGGGGTGGGGAAAGAAGAAAGACCTTTCCCCTCTCTCTCCAGCTTCCCCTACTAGGGAACATCCCTAGTATGAAGATGCCTGATTCAAGGAAACATTTATCTCCCCGGATGAGTAACTATCACAGGAGGCTGATGGCTGCAGGTACTGCTAGAAGATGTGACCAAGAGATCCGTCCCCGAACAAAAGGCTTCAGCTTCACACACACACACTGTGAGCACCGCAGGAAAGGCAGCTTAATGTTTCATTGACCTCAAACACAACAAGGTCGTTATCATCCTCCAGAAACATCTTTTTCCCCTCATGTATTTCCAAATGATAACACAAGAGCATTCAATCCTGAAGAGGTTTGTGCTCCAAGCTGGTGACAGTTCTGGAGAAAGCACAGAAATAAATGCCTGTGGAAGCATATTAGAAGAGCTCAAAGCTATCAAGGCAGGGACAAACTTCTCCTGAGCAATATGAGGTCAGTCAGATGTTACTAACTGAAACGAGACAGAAATGCAACCTATGCTAGGAAGAGAGGTTTTCCAGGTGCTGCTTCCCCTTCCTAGCCCCACGCAGCAGCATGGAGCTCCCCAGAGCAGCACTTCTCAACCAGAGACACTGAAGGCATCACAGATCAGTCCAAGACTTTGACACAGTCTCCCACAGCATTCTCCTGGAGACACTGGCCGCTCATGGCTTGGAGGGGTGCATCTTTGCTGGGTAACCAGCTGGCTGGGTCAGCCCAGAGAGTGGTGGGGAATGGAGTTACATCCAGCTGGTGGCCGGTCACAGGTGGTGTTCCCCAGGGCTCGGTGCTGGGGCCAGTCCTGTTCCGTATCTTTATCAGTGATCTGGACAAGGGGATCTAGCACACCCTCACCAAGTTCACAGGTGACCCCCAGCTGGGGGGAGCGTTGATCTGCGGGAGGGCAGGAGGCTCTGCAGGGGGGTCTGGGCAGGCTGGAGCGATGGGCCCAGGCCAGTTGTGTGAGGGTCAACCAGGCTCAGTGCCGGGCCCTGCCCGTGGGTCACACCAGCCCCCGCAGCGCTGCGGGCTGGGGGCAGGGGGCTGGGAACTGCCTGGGGGGAAAGGGCCTGGGGGGGCTGGTCGGCAGCCGGCTGGGCATGAGCCCCCCGTGTGCCCAGGTGGCCAAGGAGGCCAGCAGCATCCTGGCTGGTGCCGGGAACGGCGTGGCCAGCAGGGCCAGGGCAGTGCTGTCCCCCTGCACTGGGCACTGGCGAGGCCGCCCCTCGACTCCTGTGTTCAGGTTGGGCCCCTCACTGCCAGGGGGACGCAGAGGGGCTGCAGCGTGTCCAGAGACGGGCAGGGGGCTGGTGCCGGGGCTGGGGCACAAGGCTGGTGGGGAGCGGCTGGGGGAACTGGGGGGGGTCAGCCTGGAGAGGAGGAGGCTCGGGGGCACCTTGTGGCTCCCTGCAGCTGCCTGACAGGAGGGTGTGGGCAGGGGGGTCGGTCTCTTCTCCCAGGTGACAAGTGACAGGGCAAGAGGAGACGGCCTCAGTCTGTGCCGGGGAGGTTTAGGTTGGGTGTTGGGAAAAAGTTCTTCACTGACAGGGTGGTGGAGCGTTGGGACAGACTGCCCAGGGAGGTGGTGGAATCACTGTCCCTGGAGACGTTTGAAAAACGTGTAGATGCGGTGCTTACGGACATGGTTTAGTGGTGGTTTAGCACTTGGCAGTGCTAGGTTAACAGTTGCATTCAATGATCCTAAAGGTCTTTTCCAAAGTAAACAAGTTATGATTCTAAGCACAGCTGCAAAGACAAAACCTCATCCATACAGCAGCGCTTGTGCACACAAGCGGCTATAGAAGAGCACAAGTTTGTAAGCGGAGAAATGTTGCAGCACTTCACAGAACAGCCCATGGATTCTTGTCAAAAGGTGAGGTGGTCCTGAAAAGCCAAGGAGTGCTGTCCTGAAAGCTCAGGTTTTTGTGGCTGCAGCAAGACCAGGAAAAAAAAGCCTTATAACCAAGGGGGCCTTAAAACTTTCACCACTTCCCTGATGCAGCAGGGCCATGGGTGATATACCTGTGCAGTGGCCTTAACAGCAGGACAAGGTGTCCTTATGCATTTGAGCACCAAAACAGGAGTGTGTTCCACCTGAGGTTCTGCCGGCCTAAATTATTGTATAGCCAAAGGTCAGATGAGAAACAACCAGCTTCGGGGGAAGAAAAAAATTGCCTGATTTTTTAATTTTTTTTTTAAATTCATTTCCTGCAAACAGACTTTTTGCTGGTACTTTCCATTATTTAAGACAAAAACCGTTGAAGTTATCATCTGGACAGTCACAGCGCTGCCGTGCTGACAATCAGCCTAATCTATCTGATTAGAAGAGGATTTGGAAACAAACAGGAGGGGAGATTGCCTTCCTTCCTTCCGCAGCATTTCAAAGAAACCCGCTTTGTGCTCTGCCATGAAGTAACCTTTTGCCAGGCTGTCCTCAGCCCAGCCTAGACACAGTAGGGCACTGAGCACTGTATCTGGTGACAGAGACCTAGTTACTTAAGTGCCTCTGAAAGTGTCCTGTTAAAGGGATCACAGTAACCTCCACTGCACTGCCCACACATCAGCAGTATCCTCCTGCAAGTCACCTGGGAGAACCCGGGGTGACACTAACCTTGGCTGGATCCCAGCCCCCTTTAATGGCCTCCTGTACTCTGCTCCATGCATTGCCATGATACTCCTGGGCACAGGGAACCTGCAGCATTGAGAAAAGCAAAGCACACCAGCCAGCTCCTCTGCAGTCAGTGCGATTTCTTGCCTATGCTCCTCAGCTCTCAGGGAGGCACCAGGGCCAGCCAGGTGAACTGCAGGTAGCACTGGGAGGGCTTAGCCATGCCTGTCCCCCAGGAGCTGGAAGATGCTGGAGAAACCTGGCAGCTTTGCATTTGAGTGACCTGTGGGGAACAACCGAAGGGAAAGAGAAAGCACCCTTTGGCAGGATGCTGTCTCCTAGGTAAGAGCACTTGGGCCAGCAGATCCAGGAAAGGGGCACAGTGGGGCTACCCATCAGCTGCCGACAGCCCAGACACTTCATCCTCCACCAGCAGGAATGCCTGCACGGCCCTGCACAAGCTCGTACTCTGGACCAGCACCAAGTGACAGTTCACCCTCATCCTCCCATCCTTGCCAGCCTCCTGACCATCCTCTCCCTAAATAGTTCAGAACATTTCAAAGGGAGGGTACAAGGAACAAGATAAAAAAATTTTTTTCCTCTCCCTCACCAGCCTGTGCAGCATTTCTTGATCAGAGGCTGCAGGTCACACACCCTCCTTCAGTTTAAGGCAAACAGAGTGCTGTGATTTTTAAGTGACCATCCATGACCCAGAGTTGCAAGATGGAGAGAGTAGATGCAGACCTGCATCGTAAGTAGATTAGATTTTATATTACACTTACATGGAAAAAGCAGAGAAATCCCCAAACGCTTCACAGCCAGCAGTAGTAGCAACTTAAGTAGTGTGAGACTTAATGGCATGCAGGGCACATGCCTCCAGTGCCCGCAGTCTGGCTGCTCAGACCCTGCCTCACCCAGGGGACCATAAGCCAGCAGGTACTTGGTTTTTATCTACAGAAAGAGTTGCCACCGCTCAGCTTTCAGTTAGCCAGGCATGTAGGCATACTGCTACCAGGGCTGCAACTCACTGCAGCTGTGGACTAGACCCAGGTCGAGGGCTATCCTAACCTAGAAGCACCAAGAAAGCCTGCCATGATCTACACAGGGAGCAAGAGACTCCAAACAGCTTTCTGTCTGCCGCTCAGTGGTACAGGCCTAGAGCAGCTGGGGAACAAGACCAAAACGCTCCCATTCTGCCTGAGCATCACTCCCAGCAAAGCACAATAGGCACATGAAGCAGCTGGGAGCTCCCAGCATCATTCCTGCTGGTGTTTCCCCTTCGGGCACAAGGCAGTGCGTCACTGCTCCAGCCAACAGCCATGCTCTGCAGCTCAAAGGCAAGCAGATGGTAGAAAGCCACACTTGCAGGAGGAGCAGAGCAGGGAGTTTGCAAATCCAGCTACAAATGCAATATGGGCCATGCTGCTCTAACTGGCAAGTCCTCTGACATGCCCAAGTAGACTCATTGCCTCCTAGGGACCTGCACACTGCCTTCAATTTACAGCTTATGTGACAAATGAGAGTCACCATCAGGACAGCTAGTAAGAAGTGAAGGGTATGACAGGTCCCCCTGGTGTAAGTGTCATGTTATCACATGACGACGGTAATTAACACACCATCACCAATAGATTAAGACCAGATGATCAATTTAGTGATCAGAGCCTCCCTCCAGCCTCAGCACAACTTCCTGCAAAGCAGAAATCACACCGCTCCCTTTTCCTCCTGACCAAAAGGAGACTGCCAAAGGCTCAACAGAATGGGTGCTGCTAGTTTGCAGCTTTTCTTTTTTAATTTAAAGTTGTATAAAGAGATTTATGAGGTATTTTTCAGGCTATGTTGGCATTTTATTTGCCCAATATGAGCGCCCTCAGTCACTTTATTCCCAAAATGTAATTGAACAAAGCTCCAAGAATAGAAAGAGGTGGGGAGTATCTCAGATGCAGCTGGGATGTGCCTCATGGCTGCAGCACAAGAGCCTGACAAGTGCAGATGGGACCCCAGCAGCAACTTACACCCAACTGCAGCCGCTGCCTCCCTGCAGAAATGAGCTGATCTTTCAGCTATCACACATCGGCACCAGCAGTGTGCAACTGGACTGTGGCGCAGCATGAAACTTGTGCCTGGAGACACCTGACAAGGCATGGCCAGACAGAGAAGGGATGCAGCATGAGGTGGGGTGCACAACATTGTACGAGACTCCTCGTAGCAGAGAGCCCTGCTGGAAGATACCTTGCAGCTGCAGGGCTGGAGGTACACAAGCATAGTCTTCGCACTGGTGGAGCAAGAGGTTCGAGCCTCCCACTCAGCCCCTGACAGCACCCAAGTCCCCACAGCAGGAGACAGAAAAAAACCCAGCGGGCAGCAGGTCCCTAACTCAGAAAGGACCAGCCCTTCACAAGAAGTGTAGCAGAGTGGTGTGACTCCAGGCTGGAGGATTGTACCGGTGATCAAGACTTGTTTTCTTGAATCTATACAGTTGGACAAATTCATAGCAGAGGAGGAAAAGAAAATATCCTTACTTCTGGCTGAAAGCGTTTGAGCCATAAGCTGTCAAAGTCTGGAGCTACACAGTGCATGCTCACCCTGTTCTTATGCCTTTCCTTGCATGTCCACTACTGTCTGCTGTCAGGGACAGGACCCCAAGACATTTGGCTGTACAGATCAAGCCATTCTCAGGGAATAAGCCAGCCTGAAGCGTATGCAGCAGGAAAGCACTGGGGCAGATATTTTGATTCGCATTTGCAAGGGCTTTTGACAGGAGCAAAGAAAGAACATTTTAAGCATTCCTTTCAGCCAGCACGCATCCCAGCCCATGAGACCCCTCCTGGGGCGAGGCACAAGAACAATCTCGCTTTCAGATCAAGGGCTCCTTTGTCACCCCGCTGCAAGCCATTTGACCTTCAGAGTCAGAAGCAAGCTCCTACCACAAGTGGTGTGATGGGCCTGGGCTGGGAACAAGCCCAGGCACTTGAGAAGGACAGCAGCCCTGCTGCCAACCCCAGCTTCTCAGCAGGAAGATCAACACATCCCAAGCTTGAGAGATCAGCTCTGGAAATGCTTGTTTCAGCTCAGCACATTTCCTCCAACAGCCAGACACAGAAGGTCACCCAGGCCAGCACTTACATTTACAAGTATATCCTTGCCAAGAAAGAACAGACCCAGACCAGGCTATGCCAGGGTGTCCAGAGAAGGTCTAAGCCTTTGAAATAGAAGCTAACCTTCATTTCATCACCAGCATCTTTGCATTTCTTCAAAGTGCATCAATTTCCGCCCCCCTAGTGCTCTCCCCACTGTGAGGACACAGCCTGCAAACACCTCTTCATTCATTTGCAGCTGTCCCTCCAGTTGCCCCACCTTCAAAATCTGGAGCTGCTCCCTGCACCTAATTGCAGGGGTATTAATTACAAAGCACAGTGCTCTTGAATGACACACCAAGGAGACCGCTGACCCACACACAGAGCAAGAGCCAGCACAGCTTCTGCCCTAAAATTCACCAAGTACCCTCGTGCACAGCCTTTTGAGCACCACTTGCTAGTGCTCTGCTCCCTGAATGAGAAACCTCGACATAGTAAGAGTCGACACAAGTTGTTATTACTGTGAGATACCTTACATGCAGCCATGCTGCCAGAGATCACTCTCCCCATAGACTGTGCCTCCTGCCCTGCACCAAGACAGGACCACAGCACCTACAAAGTCACTGCAGTGCCCAGCCACCCTTCAGAATGCTGCGTCTTCTCCCAGCCCTCAGATGCTGGGCCCTAGCAAAGCATCTCAAAACAATCAAAACTTTAAATGTACACCTCAGATATCAGCGTATTTGTACACAGGGGATGATCATTGGTGCAGAAATACCAGCACAGGCATCAATCCCCAGGAAAAGGCTCCCTGGCATTGCAATCACCCAGCTACTCCAATTTCCACACTTCTACCACTGTCTTCCACCTGAGGCAGCAAAGGATATGGGCTACCTACCCTGCGGGGTGGTTGGGGGGCCCAGACACCTGGATTCCCCCCTTCTCCCAAGCCCAGCCAATATTCTCCTTCAAACCTGCCCTGCAATGACTGAAACCGTGACAATAACAACAGTTTTCACAAGGAGGCAGGAACAAATCCAAGCATCAGCCACCAGCCAGAAGGAAGTCACAGCTACGTGGAGACTGCAGAAAGCTAATCTTGCACGGTGCCTGGGTCAGCACAAGCGAGGCACATGCTGGCCTGCATGCCAACTTCCCCAGAAATGGGAAATCTGTGACAGATGCATTGTGTTTATGCAGCAGAACCGCCACCCTCGCTCCAGCAGAGCCCTGTCAGTATGTTTGCATACAGGCACACACTTCAGGTCCACATGCATAGCCTTCCCAGCCTACCCAGGCACCAAGGTGTTACAATACACATTTAACTTATTAAAAAAAAAAAAAATACTTGGAGACACAGCCTGTGATTAAGGAGAATTTCTTTCCCAACATGCTGGCAATGCACCTGCAATTAGCAAGCCCTTGATTCTCTAAATTCCCCAGAGATCAACAGCACCTGATACGGGCATATCCTTAGGTCTCTCATAACCCCGAAAGCTGCTCCCCCACCCCTCTGTTTCAACACTGGTGAGATTTTTCACACCTTGCAGCTCAGAAACACTTAAACCTCGGACACCCTGATCCCAGCTCCACAGGTCACACCAAATCCGCCAGTGTAATTGGCAGCACAGGTGGGCTGCGGCTGATAGAAGCCAGGGCAAAATTACTCTCATTAAAAGCAGCAAAGCAAGACCACGCTTGGTGCGATGGAAGGAAAATTGCTTCCCATACCAGCTCTGTCAAGCCAGCCACTGTGAGGACTGCAAAGGCAAGAGCTAGAGCAGCCCTTCTGCTAATAAGATCCCCCAGAAATGCAAATGTTGGCCAAAGCTGCTGCATGAAGGCAGGACAGGAGACTGGGGAGAGCCAGATGGCTTTTTACACCAAACAACCCCAGCTGCCATAGGGTTAAATCAATGCATGAAGCTATTAAAGGGGGTGGAAATGTTTTAACATGGTTGAGCGAAATTCCTCACACTTTCAAGTTGAAAAGGAACCCCATTGGGGCTTAATAGGCTAACACAACCTGTCCCATTACAGGTCATTAACACACTTGGGAGCCTTGGGAAGAGGGGCAATTGGGGCTCCCCGTTTACCTCTGCAAGAGGGACTCCCACCCCAGCTTTGAATCCCACTGATGGAGAAGAGAAACGCACTAAGGGGCCATCCCCTCCACTGCCCCCTGCACCTTCTCCACCTGGAAAGGCACAAACAGCAAGAGCTTGCAGCAGGTTGAACTCCCATTAGGCTGAAGGAGCAGAAGATTGGTCCCCAGGGCAAGGTGCCATGCAAAAAGCTCCCAGCCCAACCTCCTTCACTGGAGGGCATCACTCCAGCTCATTTCCCTCTGTCCCCATAGCCTGTCTCCAGACTCAGGGCAGAGAAGCCACTGTCCATCACGCATCTGGCAGCACTAACAAGGAGATACCAACAAAGCATGCCCCTGGGAAGCAGTGGGCTGCTCCTGCAGGCTACAGCGCAGTGCTGGAATTACTGCAGCCCTCAATTTCTGCACAATGGAGTATGGTATTTCCAGCCTAGAAATAAGATTAAGACTCCTCAGGAACTTAAGAATAGGTACATACCAGTTATTTTCCACAGGCAAGAAAGCAGTAACTAAAGCTTAGGTAGAAGGAGGGTCAGAAGGAAAAGCTGAAAAAACTTATCGGATTACTCCTTAAACTACCAGGTTAGAGCACCTTGCCCTGCTCTCCTCCAGACATCTCCAAGGAGGAGAGCTACAGCTGTCAGCATGATAGGGCAGAAGCCCTGCGACTGCAGACCTGAAGCTAAAAATAGGAGAGAACTGGCCCACAAAAGCGGCTGCTGGCTTCTCCCACACTTGCAGATCAACACAGCCCACTCTGGGGAGGGTCTGAAATAGCGATCTGCTGGATAGACTACCAATTCAGAGGCAAGACCAATCTAGACCATCAACGCCTTGCTCAGCCCAGAGTGGAGAACAAGCTGGGAAACGCTCCAAGTGGCCTCAAGAAGGGCTGTGGATGGGAGAGACCACCCCTGAGGGAGGATGGCTGGAGCAGTCCCCAAAAAAGTGAAGAAAAATCCTACATGGAGAGTGCAGACAGTCTTGGACAAGATGATTTGGAAAAATCAGGATATTACTGTGATGGAGCTGCTATTTGTTTTTTCTTCCCTCCTGTAAGAGGGTCCAAAGCTCCCATAGAAAATATGATAAGGAAAAATCCCCAAGGGTCTGCTTCCCTTAAACACCTCCTCCTTTGGGCATCCAGCCCTGTCCACAATCTAAACATCCCCACCTCTCACAGCATGTGCAGCTCATCAAGGCTTTGGTCTCTCACAGATGGCATTTCACCTCCTTGCCCGGCTCAGGAGTGGGTTAAGGTCACTGTAACAGCACCATTTGCAACAGACAGGAAAGCGACTCTGGACTTGCATCAGTCCAGCCAGGACTCAGCTTCAGCCCACTCCCCTGTCCTCTGTATGCAAGCACCTACCAAACACTAAAGACTCCCCACCCACATCCCTTTGGTGGCTGCGTGCAGTAAGTCGCAGCAGTATCACTCTGACATCTCCACATGGAGACCTGGCTGTCACTTCCAATTCAGCCCAGCACAAGGCAATTTCACTGTTCTTTCTCTAGATGCCTCTACGGCAACTAGACTCCCATTCTCACCATCCCTGCTCACCACAGTACCCCCCTGGCCCAATGACATGAACTGCAACACCACTCTGCCCCTCCAGCTGCACTCAGCTCCTCCAGGCTCCCACTTTCTCATGTGCACACCACTGCAGCTGCCTTTCTTTGGGCAAATGGGCCCTGCTCATATCTCGCCAGCCTCCAGCTGCAAATACTCCTCTCTTTTGCATGCTCCTCCAAGCCCCTTTCCAGGATCCCCTTTCCTCCCCCCCCAAAGGAAAACACAGCTAACCACCCGTAGCAAGGCTCTCCAAGCTACCCACAGAACAGTCTAACATTCGCAGACAAGCCACTTTATGCTTTGCTCCTATCATCTGACAAGGAGCCCCAGAAACACCTACAGAGGCACTGCCCCAGCACCAGGTTTGCTCTGATGCCTCAGAAGTGAACAAGCAACTGCTGTGAAGGCACTTATCACTTCCATTTTTTCTGCCCGATACGCACCAGGGCTGGTCTGTATCAAAAGCTACCTGTGCTTGTGCAAGGCAGAGAGCTAGAAGCACAGTCCAGCACGGCTAGGCCATGCCCCCAAACAGAAGAAGCCTTCCTCTCTGGCTGGGAAAGGACAAAAGCACCTGCAAACTCCACAGTACAGACAAAACAAATACAAGCAATTGACTTTCTTGCTGCCCCCTTGGCATTGGGACAGATCCAGCTGGAAGGGGCTTCAGGGGGACACCTAGTCCATGCCCTTATCTCCCAGGAAGGGTTCGACCCAACCACCCCAACAAGCAGGGCTGGAACAACCAGCACTAGAAGTCCAGGAGAGGAGCTGGAGCCACTTGAAGGACGAGTGCTCAGCCATGCACAAAAGCCACAGGTTGCAAACTATTTCCTTTTGCTCTGCAAAGACCAGGGCGAGCCCAGCCTGCAGAGGCTCCTGCAGGTCTTAAGAGTGCTGGCCTCGTGCTGTTTTCTGCCAAGAGTTAGAGCTTGAAAACAGCACAAGGGCATGGACCCCCTACCACCCCCAACTCAGGAGACGCTACCTGGCCTCATATCATCATAGATGGAAACCAAGACAGAGCACTTGAAGGGACCCTCCCCAGAGAGCCAGGGGCACTGCTTTAACCCTGCTTCTGCCCTGCTTTCATAGGAAGCATCACCAAACAAGCAGCACAGACAGGTCTGCTCACCCTGCTGCCAGAATGCTGCTCAGGGAGTACAGAGCACTTCCCCACCTGATCCCTGATGCATTTGTCCAGTATGTGTTATCGCTAAGATCACAAAACTGTCTGAACCCTTACACAAACATGCCAATTAGATGCTCCAAACCCCATGCTCAGCAGAAGGTCAAGCATGTGGTGTGCTGTCTCGCCAGTGCTCAGCTGCACGCTCCCTGCATCAATCGGTCTTCTCTGGTGGGGTGTCTTCTGAGGAGGCCTTACAACAGCATCTGCTGCTTTGCTTTCCTGGTGCACAAGGAATTGGCTTACAACTGGGGAGGGGAATAAAATTTGATATTTTCGTTGTTGTTTTAAACAGGCAGGCCAGACATATAACAGCTTCCCAACTTTGAATCATTTTGATCCAGCCAGTCCCCTCTCCTCTGAGTTCTGGCAGGAGACAGGCACAAAGCACCAATTAAAGACGAGTTATGCTTTTTCTGTCAAGCAAAAAAGAGAAAGGAGAGGGGAGATGATGTGGGCTGGGGAGGGGGAATCCAGCCCTGAAATCATTTTGCTTTCAAAGCTGTTAAGGCAGCCCCCTCTCCTCCTGTCTCCCATGGAGGAAGAGCAAGGGAGCACCTGTGCACCTGCCACAGATGCACGGCACCAGTGATCAGAACACACCATCAGTCACTTGGCACATCAGGCCAAGCTGTGCCCTTGCTTGCCCTCAGGCATCTGTCATAGCCTGTGACGGGGAATGAGAGCAACAGATTCCCAGTGAAGATAGGCTGAGCACAAGACGCACCAGCTCTGCTGATGAGAATCCCCACTTATGGGCCATTAGACTGGTCAAAACAAAACTCAAGAGCAGCAAGTGCTCAACACACTAACTAGCTCATGTGGCCACATCAGCAGCTCATTTTTTCCATGGCAGAGACATGCACAGCTGGCACAAGCATGCAAACACTGGCTCTTCTGCCATACAGGTTACCAGGTTTGAAGCCTCCCTGCACAGCCAGCAGCTCTCCTGGCTCACAGCTGACCTCAGGACAGCAAGCTGAGCACTTCCCCCATACAGTGGTGTGGACTGCTTGGTTCAAAGCAAGGCTACCTGCCATTGCAAATTTCTGCCGAGGAACCACAGGACCCAGCATGGACACAGCAAGCTCTCTATCACTTTGTGCACTACCAGCTCTGAACCCACTCTGAGCACCTGCAAGCTGTGCCCAGATCTCACCCTGCAAGCATCAGTCCTACAGCCAGCCAGATTAGAAGCTTGTAAAGATCCCTCCAGATTTTATTTTTGTATGCAATTGAGGAAGATAAATAGCAAGCACAGCCACTTCTAGGGTGGAAAAGGGCAGGTACATTAGCAGTGCACAAGCACCAACCCCAGCTTTAATATCTTATTTGCTTCCTTAGCAGAGCCCACTTTGCAGAGCCCATCGCTACCAATTAGGGCACCAGCTTCATTCCCACCTCCTCCTTCCTGGGCTCTCTGAAGACAGCAGCCCAGTCACCCCCAGGAGCTAATGCATGCTCTCATTTCAACAGGGTGGCACTTGTGCTTGGCTGATTGCTCTCAAGGAGGGATACCCTCTGCCACATCAGCAGGGAGCAATGCACAGGCTGGGCTCAGGACGCCCAGCGTTAAGTCCCCTTGCTTTGTCCTCGTTCTCCCGTGGCACCTCCAAAAGGGGTGGACAGCCCTGTTTGCAGGAGGTGGCAGAAACAGGGAGATTTCCTAGAGTATGAAGTGTAAAGAGTAGCTTTTCCCATCTGGCTGTCAGGATCTGGGCTAGATCCATCCCACAATTAGCACAGATGATGAGGGAAGAGCATCTCTGTCCCGGTTAGGTCTGCTTGGCTGGCGGCACGCACTCCCAGCTTGCTAGTGAGTGCCCTGCTTATTAGCATGGGGTCACTCAGCTGCAGCAGGGCATAAGCAACACTGGGCTATTGCAACACCACTCACGTCCACTGCTGTGGAAGTGTTGAATTTCCTTTAAGAGCTTTGAAGCTCTTGATTTGAATTTAAGGGAGGAAAAAAAAAAAAAATCTCAGAAAGAATTGCAGGATCTCTGTAAACATACCAGAGGAAAAAAGAAAGTGAATCTTTGATCCTCTTGACCTTGACAATGTCCTTGTAATTACAAGACTATTTATTTTCAGTTAAACCCCAACTATTGTACAGACAGTGTCAAGTTGTTTTTTTCTGAGCAGGTGATTATCCTGCCCGACTAATCTAATGAAAATTATCAGGAGGCTGCTGACCTCCTGCTACAGACACTAAATAATGCACAAATCTTCAGGATCAGACAGGCAAATCATAACCCTGCCTTATCTTAATCACTTTCTGTACAGCTCCAGGCCTGTTCCACTCATGTTTGGCTGTGTTAGCCAAATGCTATCTCAGTGGAAATGGCAGTAGAACCTGCCCAAAGAATTGCACAGCAAAAAGTTACCTCTGTAAGATTTACTTTTATAGAAGCCAAGAGCTACAGCAGCAGATATATTTAGTCTTTGAGCTGCTGTCTGGCCCCTAAGCTTGTAGCACAAGGTGATGGCCCCCGGGCACCAGGCTTTGGGAAAAGCAGCATTGTCCCACTACTGTGATGAAGTGTATGTACAAGGCAGGCAAGATCTAAAAAAGGGGTGCACAAAGGGGCTCATTGGTCCAGATGGAAAAGCCACCCCTTCCACTCCGTCCTCTTGTAAACCTCCCTGTTTCTGCCGCCTCCTGCAAACAGGGCTGCCCAGCCCCCTTTGGAGGTGCCACAGCACAATCATCTGCATGAGAACTAGGGCAAAGCAAGAGGACCCGACACTTGGGATGCTCTGTCCCCAGCTCAGGGCACACTGTGCGGCCCAGGGGATTTGTAGCAATCCTGTCCCACTTACTGCAACCTCCCTCTCCTTCAGGGAAGACAAACGAGCAGCTGCTGGAAGAGATAAAAAACTACAACTAGCAATTAATGAGGCAAGACCTAAACAAGGAGCCACACAAAAAAAGTTATCACACAGTCCACATACAGCCTCAGCTTGAGCAGCAGCCCACAGTTAAGAGGAATAGATTACACAGAGGTGACTCCAAGCCTAAAGTAAATTTGCACTTGGGAAGCTACAGAGAATTGTGGAAAAACACAGCTAAAGGACAAGCCAACTAGTTTTTAAGACTACCACCTACCCACCCACTCTCCTCAGCATGAAACCCCAGCTACACCACCACAGAGAAAACACCCCTTTTACCCAGCCTGGCCTCACAGCCTCACCCTTACTCACCCGTTGCCTCTTGGTCCTTCAGACCCCCCATTACAGGGGCTCCCAGCTAACCTCCATCCACTGCTGCAGCCAGAAGCATCACCTCACAGCCCTTGCAAATCACTGCCAACACCTGCCCTGCAGCCCCTCCTTCCTTGCAGGGCTCTCCACACCCCCAAAACACCTGATTTATCCTGCCACCCTGGCTATCGTGGGACTTGAGTCACTTTTCTCCAGCTGGGGATGTGCTAAGCAACATGCAGGTTGGCAGGATTTCTCATCTTTAAATGGCCAGTTCTTCACTTCTTACAACTTTTTGGAACAAGATATGCAAATAGTCTCCTCTAGAGTGAGCAGAAGCAAAGACCAAGGTGGATGTAAGGATAACAGAAGAGGGAGCAAGAGAAATCGTAGAAAGACAGGCAGGAAATAGCACAAGACTCAGCTTTGGGAAAATACCAGCTAACACATGCAAGGAAAACGATCCATAGCAGAGATATTCAAAGGGAAGCAGAAATCTGGGAAAAATTAATGTCCGCAGCAGCAATTGCAGGGGGACAACAGTGAGCAGGCAGCACTTTGAAACCCAGCACTACCAAGGCAGAGGCTCTACATAGGGCAGATCTCACCTCTGCAGAAGGGAGGAGGTGCTGCCTGCTGCTCTGTGGTCATGGCTGTGCCCAAGAGTGTCTTCAGAGAGATGATCCAGAGCCCCAGGGAGCCTGGTCACACCATCTGGGCACAGTATGGCTAAAAGGGTTAATTGGCCACAACTCAGCAAAAGGAGAGGTCCTGTGTTTTTCTTCCCTCTTGTCAATTTTAGAAAGCTGTGTGTTGCTGAGACATCCGAGCTACTTCTGGAAGAAGTTAGAATGATAATTAAATTCCTCCATCTCCTAACCTGGGTGACAGCAGTAACCTCTGGCTTCTGGCTGTTGAAGTCAACACTGTAATTGCTTGTGCCACAGCCATGCTCCATCCACATGTGCTGACTCTGCCCTTAAAAGCCAAGATGCAGGTGTCTGCTGTCTAGCAGCTGCTTGGTGTCCTCCATGGGTACGGTGGCTAGTGCCAGAGCTGCAAAAGGGCCATCAGCCAGGTTAAACTGGCATCACCCTACTGAGTTATGTGGTATCCTCTGAACTGCCATCCCTCCTGGAAAATGCTGCTCATAGACAGCTGAGACAGCTCCCAACAGACACCATGCAGGGTCTGGTGGGTATAAAGTGGGAGGTGAGAACCTGGCAAAAGCCAGTAAAGTACAGCTGGCTCTGACTGACATTATCATCAGGCCTGGTCAGGGACCAGGCTTGCACAAGAGGAATCGATTGTTTTAAAAACCATACTGGACAAAGCCCCCCAGAGCACTCTGAGGGCTAAAGCTGTAGCTGGCTGCTGATGCTGGGACCAAGGGATGGCTCCAGATCCAGCACCTGCTGCCAACTCTGACTCTCTGCACCAGCAGCACCGGAGCAGAGGTGACACCATTGCCTTCTTACACCAGGAAACAGGTGCTGAGCTCAGCTCACATGGTGGCAGAAGGTTGTGATTGTCTGGGAGAGACTATGACACACTAGAGCTTGCAAATGCACGTTCTGGGGAGGAATCTCCTCTCCCCAAGCTGACTTCCCGCTGGAGACACGTGTCTGTGCTTGTCCCCAAGGCAGACAGCAGCAACAGAGGCATCCTCTGGTGCCGCTCCCTGCCAGCGGAGCATGGCAAAGCACTAGAATGACAGCCTCTGGGGACAAGAGAGCAATTTACTCACCACACACGGACAAGCACTCTCCTTACTTGTTGAAATCCAGCAGACGAGCCACTGATTAGTGTCAATCGTCCTGGTTGTCTCAAGGCAGATGCCCAGCCTCCTGGCAGTCTGCTGAGAACCCACCAGCTCATCACACAGACACTCACCACTAAGAACTAGGTCAAATGCAGCCTTGAGGAGGAGGAGGGCATTGCATTTAAGTCCTTACCATTGCCCAATCCATCCCAGCACCTCTTTTCCAGTACAAACCCTGGTTCTGCTGGTTTTGAACACCCACCGCCAGCTGATTCCAGCATGGCTTGAGCAACAGGCAAAAAAGGAAGCTAAAATCTGTTTCTCTTCACACATCCACCAACAGAGCTCTTGCTCCAGCCCCCACACGTTACTGACAGTGACGGCAGAAGCAGGAGGAACCCAGCTGGACTCCTGCAAGGCAGGGGTGGAGCAGGGTGAGCTGTTGCAGGGCCAGCACTTAGAAGAAAAGCATCTTCAGCTTGACAACTCAGCAAATTTGATGTGGAACTGGCAAGAGAGGAAAAACGTAAAGCTTTTAAATGTCGTCTCAGGGGTTTAGGTGCCAGAAGAACTGGAAACAAACAGATAACCACACAGTGCTGCACAGAGAGCCGGATGCCCTGCTTTGGTCTACACACAGTATTTACTAACGTGTCCTGCAGCTGGCACAAGCTGTGAGCAGCTCAAGAAATCTGGTTTTCTGCAACCAGCTCTGCTCTGGGGCTTTCCTGCAACCCCAGGTGGTGGCAAGGTAAAAGGCTGACCCTGGTACAGCAAGTAGCCGTGTGGAACCCTCCAAACCTAAATGCAGATGTGCAATAAACTGAACCTCTTGTTTGGGTCCTAGACCCAAAGGCAGGTCAGACCATCCCAATTCCTTGTTGTAAAAGGGGAAGTCAAAATCATCAACCCATTTCCTTGCCGTTGACACCTCAGACCTGGACAAGCTACATCATCTTCTCCTTTCTCCCTCTGCCAGCCCTGGGGAGACAGCAAGCCCATCAGTGCACAACTGGCTCTCCCTTGTGCATAAGGCATCCCTACCAGGAAAAAACCCCAGAACTGCTAGCCTGACTGCAGATAAAGATGTGCCAATACTAGGAAGCATAAATACCATATTGCCCTTGAAGTCAAGGACCCACCATGGCTGTTGGGGAAGTTTTTCTTCATCCTTGCTTTGCAAAGGAGACAAGCTAGGGTGAACCTGAAGTCACTGATCCAAAGCAAAGTGGGCTGGGGTGCAGCAGATGTGTCTATACAGCAAAAAGCACTATGCAGAGTAGGGATATGGAGCATCAGTTATCCCCCTGGCAGTCCTCATCCCACCTAAACAAGCCCCAAGAACTTGGTGTGTCTTAGCACCGCTGGGAGAGGGCAATGTGCACCAAACCAGAGCCCAGCAGGCAGGGTGTGCGGATGGGAAATGGTTGGTGGCAGCTTGCTGGACTTCTAAAGGATGGAAACTTCCATTGGGAAACCCCAGGTGCATGCTTGAGATGTCCTGCAACACTAGGGTTTCATGGAGCTCAGACTGTATCTTCTCCTGGCAAAGTAACACCAACTGCAGCCGAAAAGGGGAAGCCTTTCTATATCCCACCATCCTAATAGTTGGGATATTACAGAAATGCCCCATCAAAAGAGAAAGGGGCTTCTGCCAGGTGGTATAGCACTTCTTTGGCATGGCCAGAAATATTGTCCAGCCAATATGCTCCCTGCTGCAAAGATTTCAGCATTAGCCGATGCTCTGTGCCCTGTCACAGCACTTACTTTCATGCATGAAATGAAAACTAGACTCACCAACATACCCAATGGGCCTGTCAAACTAATCACGTTAGGAGGACTGGAAACACACCAGCAGCAAGAGCTGGCCCCTGCTCCAGAGCCCTTGCAGAAATCATGCATCCAGGAGACGGAAAAGCCTCTTGTCGTTCCTGGAACCAGGTCAATAAAAGCACAGACAATTCTATCCAGAGAGAGACTTTTTTATGAATCACAAGAAAAAGCAGCTTCAGCTCCCCCAGCTGCAAATAGGTGGGCAGGCACAAAGAGCCTGCACGGAAACGTGTCTGTGCAACACGTGTGGGGAATCGGCCGCCCCGCACATGTTCGGGCTACAAGGCAAGAGGAAACCGCTCTGAATCGCAGCACAAGAGAGCTGTGAAAAACAGCGGCCGCTGTTCAGTGCAACTTCTCCCACCCCCCCCAGCCAGGTTTTCAAATCAAACAGCCTCCCACCAATACACGCATTTACCATGCCAACGCATGGATGTCAAAGCCGAGCCGTCTCAGGCAGCTTTGAAGGGCCTCGTATTCAGGGAGTGAGAATAACTCACCCTTTGGGGAGCAAAACAATCCAAAATGTACTCTGTCCAGGTGCCTCCAGAACAAAACTGCCCCCCGCCCCCCCTGCAATTTTATTTGTTTATAGTTATTTGAGGGTGCACCCTTGCCATAACGCTGTTATTTCTAGAGCTCTTTGCTAAGTGAGAAGCCCGGAGGACTGGACAGAGCTTTTTTTGATCAAATCTCAGAGCAGCAGCAGCATTTTGTTCTCTCTCTTTCTTCTTAATGTATTTATTTTTCAAGCCTTTAGTTCAGATGCACAAAGGAAGGCAAATCACACATTGGCAAAGTCTGGCACAGGCTGCCTGCCCTTTGCATCCGAGAATCATGCTCTAACCACAGGAGGGGATGTGTCCTCATTACCATCGACATTTTTTAGAGCATGGACAAAAGGACCATGGTGCAGAGAGTACACCTATTTTCCAAGTAGACACAAGGTTGTTTTATTATATGTAATATTGTTTAATTTCACAAGTGAATGCTCACGCCTGGCCCCAAGGAACCCAGCCCAGCCTGCCTTCTCCAAACAGGCAGGCAAGCAGCAGCAGCAGATCCCCCCTTCTGCATTGATCATCTTGAAAAAGTCCAGCAAAGGGAGCTTTACACCTCTCACAGATGATCCCACGCAGCATGCAATAGCTGCTGTGCCTGCATGGGATTTGGGCAGGGATCAGCCTGGTTCATCCATAGCTGTGCTGCTGGGCATTTGCAAAGCATGTAGCCTTAGTGGTCACCCCAAAAGAAGCTATTTTTCAAGCAAAGAAGACGTAGTCGACAAAAAGCAGCTACCTTCTCTACCTCCCCATCCATCACCTATAACATGGCACCACAGTACCCCAAAATGTAGTGTCCCCCTGCAGCACTAGCAAGCCATGGCAATATGGAGTAGGGATAGCTGGGTGGGTCAGCCCCGTATGGCCAAGACAGTCCTACCAAGTTACTACCTCCAGTCTCCCAGGTTATTCTCACCCGTGCTCCAGAGACTGGGAAAGACACCAGAGACCACGCGAAGTAGGAAAACACCAGGCTGCAACTTTGTGAACAAAAGGCATTCACTGGTTTAACACCCACATAATTAAAAGCAGGCGCATCCCTCTGGTAATGGCTAGCATAGGGATGTGCCTGGTTGTGCGTTTAATTTAGGGGGCTTGTGATACTACCTACAAAAGCAAAGCTGGCCACCAGTCCCTCTGCAGACTGAGGCTGCTCACAGCACTGATGAAACATGCATCTGACCCTGTCTCTCCCCAGGGACCTCCTTCTCTTCCCATGGAAGCAGGAATAACAGTAGCTCCTTCCTCCCCTCCTTAGGGGGGCATTTGGGTGCTGAGGGACTGGATTCAAACCCTCCTGACAATTCAGAGGGCTGTCACAGTGGTGAGGACCTCAGCCCTGATAGAAGAGAGGATGCTTTTGCTTACACGTGCTGGAAATGACAATGAGCTCTGCTCTCCACATTAATCCACCAGCCAACCCCCCGGCTCCACCTGGCTCCTACTGGCTCTTAGCACCACTGGTGGGAATGGACAACTCCTGCTGTCCTCTCCTCATGGGGCAGAGTGAACTGACTCAGTAAATACCAATTGACTTGCTGGATAAAAAGGAAGGAGTGAGAGTGGTCCTGGAGCAGCCACCCATCCCTCCTCTCGGTGTCAACAAACCAGCCACCACCTGGGTTTGGGCCAGCGGAGGTCCAGGCTGCACAGTTGCTCCCAGCATTGGGCCAGAGGTCCCCCTGCAGCCTCTCCCTCTCACCCACCACTTCTTACACCACTAGCCCCACTAATTCCCCCCTCACAGGGGGTGTTGCATAGTATTTAAATGCAACCAGGTCTGGGCTAGCCAGATTTCAGTTGATCCCCCGTCTGTAAGGCAATGCTCAGAGAGGGGTCATGATCCCTCCACCAGCTGCTGCAAATGCAGCCATGACTACAGTACAGCATCATTTATTGCAAACCTTTACAGCCTTCCTCCTCCAGCCTCCACTGAGCAGGGAGCAGCAGAAAGCAATCCCCGTGGGGAAGAGTGAGAGATTTCCCACGTAATGGGCATCAGTGTTAATTCTTCCAAGTGCTGCAGCTTTCCTTTCATTCTGCGACTTTACAAAAATCACTCGATCCTGGCAGCAGCCCCAGAGGGCATCACCAGTCACCTGAAGGAAAACAGCTTCTTCCAGTGCCAGCATCTGGACTGGAGCTGGAGGGTGGCAGCCCCAGCCATGGATGGCCACACTGCCCAAGACAGTTCACAGCCATGCCGCGGCATCAGTGGTGCCTCAAGAGGGCTTGGATGACATCTTTAGGGTGTCACGGCTAATTAGAGCCCGATGATACCCTCTAATTAGGTAACACCTTCAGACAAATCACCCTCTCCTCTTCAAGCCACGTCACGCCTTTGGATACGATCCCTAATTGACTGATAAAAGTAGACTTGGCATTTCTTCTTGGACCTCCTTCCACTTCACAAGGCATTTTGAAATAAACTCCTGGTCCTCAGCCCTGGCTCATACATCAGCTGGGGAAGTGCCCCTCGCATCCACACAGGCACGCACCCACACGGTCAGACACAAAACCGCCATCAGAGGCACAAAGCAAATGCACTGACGCAGCAGCGTCATCCTCCTCTGATCTCCCATTTCTAGCCATCCTATTGCTACTTTCAACAACAGTCAGCAAAGCCTTTTCTAGGAGAACTGGAGTATTTGTGATATGTCAGTGTCCTACTAAAAGTATTGCCTGGGGGCTTGCACAAGAAGCAGGGCTCCAGCAAAGGAGCCTGGTATCTGGCAACAGGAGGCATTAAAAAAAAATGTTTAGAAATTAATATTCCAGAATGTTATCAAGCATCAACATTTCAATCCAGAAGCTTGATTTCTGTTTTCATTAAGTAATGAATAAACGGAAACGATCTGAATGTTTTCATTTTTCCACTAGCACAAAATTTTAAGTAGATAGGCAAAAAAACCCACCACCCACCATCATAACTGCAAACATACTGAACAAAAACTATCAAAATTCATAGAAGATAAATATTAAGTCCTTCCAAGCCTGCTATAAGAACAATGTCTCTTTATTTGCTTTTCACGAGTTTTTTTATAACAAGAGAGAGAGACTCCAGTATACAGTGTTTTAATATAGATACACACATTCACAGCTGGAATAATAGATTTTAAGGACAGAAGACAATATTACAGCTGAATGTAAGCAGAAATGCATAAACATACTTTCAAAAACACATTCTTTGCACCCTACCCAGATATATACATGGATACATATGTATAATATATATATACACACACACACACGTTTTGAATCGATCAGAACCATTCTTTAAATCAGACTCTAAAGTTTCTGCTGCTTTGGGAAAACATGACCCTGAGGAGACACCATGCGTGAACTTTACATCCAGCAGAAAATGAAACCATGACACACTGCATCTTGAAAGCCAGCCCTGCACCTAACTTAATCCCCGTCCTGGACAATGCCTCCGGAGGGGCATTAAAACCATGCTAGGTGTTTTCCTGGATTTCCCGAACCCCCCGGAGACTCCCTGGCACTCCGGCCGCGTCCATCTCCCCCTCGCTCCCTCCGGAGATGTTTGCGGCTGGGCGCTCCCATCCTCGCTCGCGCTGCTCCTGCGGGATGCGCCATCCAGCCGGAGCCGCGTCCTGCCCCCGCCGCAGGACGACTTACCCGGGGCGGCCCTTGTGGTTTAACACTCGGGTTCCTGCAAAACGTGCAGGGGGGATGATGTACGGGCTTGAAGGGTCAAGAGCAGCTCTGCATCCTCCGTCCCCATCCCCGACAAAGGGATTCCAGCAGATCTCGTGCCCCCTAGTGTCATCCTGGCGAACAGACCGGCACCGGGTACCACCTGGCCCAGGCAGTGCCGGCCCTCACCCATCCTACAGTCAAGCCGGCACCGTGTCCTCCTGCTGCCTATAGCACAATTCAGTGCCGTTTCCAACAGTTCAGGTGAAGGGCAGCGTGAGCCTTCTGGTGCTCCCGAGCACCCTCGAGGCACCAATAGCCCCCCGAGTGTCCCCGTGCCCGGCACGGTGCCACCCCTGTCACGCCTCAGCAAGATCTGCCCCGCCGGCAGATAGCCCGAGTGCTGTCCCTGGCGAGGGGCCAAGAGGAGGAGGCAGAGAGTATCTGCAGTGGACACTGTCCAGAATACAACTCCTCCTAAAAATAGATGGTCCTTGGAAGGGCACGGCCCTTCCAGGGAATGGGAACGCTCGCTGCTAGGAGCTCAGGATGACAAAACTTAAGTGCATGAATAAAAGACACCACTGCCTTTGCACAAAGTCCCTGTTTCCTCCCCATGACAGCACCTGTGGCATCAAGCTCTGGCCATTAGCATGAGAAGCAATGCACAAAACCAGCCCAGAACACAGCATCCCTGCCTGCCAGCCTGCTCTGACCAGTGACAAGATCCAGCATCTCCTGAAAAAATGCCCATGCTGGCTGCAATACTAATGGGTGCAACTAGGACCAGACCCCGCACACAGAGCACCTAAACAAGAGGCACACACTGGATGTCAGCACAGGAAATGTACATTGAGCCCAGGCATGCACCTCAGTTTCCCCATTTCCCCAGCAGCCTTGATGCAGCTTGCCCTCCCTTATTTTGCTCATCCCTCCTCATTCAACAATTGGTTCTTGTGGGGAGACTCCACCGACAGCACCTACAGCACCAGCCCCTTCCAGCTTGTGCTGGCAGCATGCAAGCAAACCTAAAAAAACTCATCACCAAAATTTGGAGAAAACTCTCCCCAGGGCACTGACCTGGGTATGCTGCTTTCTTCTGCAACACCGAGCAGGGACTATAGCTTAGAATAATGGGGAAGTAACTCAGTTCAGTGCTGACAAAGCATCACAAGCCCCAGCGGGGTGGGAGGGGAGAAGGTGTCCTTCCCTCACGCTGCCATGCCTGGTATACATCATGTTTAGGGCCAGGCATACGTCACTGACACAAAATGGACAAATTGGAGGGATTTCAGAAAAACGAGCGACAAAAATGATCAGGAGGCAGAAGGGATTGATTTACAAGGGGAGATTAGAAGAGCTGCGATCAGTCTAGCTGGGCTGAGCAAGTACTGACAGAAGCAGTCAGATGCTAATCTGCAAATGGGATGAAAATGATATGGGAAGGAATAATTCAGCATCTTCAGCAGTAATGGGATGAAATTAAGGGAGCTTGGGGCTGAGTAGGTAGGCAAAAAAACCCCAGACCAACCCAAAATAAACCGTCTTTCCTAGTTATGCATGACCGTCTCTATCAAAATACACAAAGTCCTCGAAACTCTTTCTGCCTAGGAGAAGGACCCTTGGAAGCAACTGTGCCTTGGTGCCTAAGAAGGTGTGCACACACACATGCATGCATGCACACACACACATGCAGAGCCCTTTCCCACCCCTGACTCACACTCAGGAAAGCAGCAGGGCCTCTGTGTTAACCCGAGAGGATGGAGGCTTCTCGCTTGCAGGAAAGCAGCGGAGAGCGAAGGCTAAAGCTGCTGGGAGCAGTGGGAAGGTCCCCACAGAAGGATGCCTTTGCGCTCCCAGGTCTTCACAGGGGAAAGGTGCTGAGACGGCTTCCTGCAAAGTCGCAGGCGTGAGCTCAGCTGTGAGCACTCGGATATTTACACACAAACAGCACATTACTCAGCAACTCCCATCTGTCAGGCATAATGGCAGCAGCAGCAATAATAAACGACAGAGCCGAGAGACAGGCTCCCCAGGCGCACACCCAGCCCCAGCCCGAGCTGGAGCAGGATGCATTCCTCTGGCCTGCCAGGGAATTAACCAACAGTGGCCAGGAGCTGGGGCTCGCACCCATAAAACTCCTGCTGCTGGCTTCGGAGAGTTGGCCACATCTCCAAAAGCTGAGCCTCCGCTGCAGTTATTTGCACATGTATGTGTATCACAAGCTTTGTGGCCCCGACACTCTGATACAGGGCTTCTTCCCTCCCAAGTCCCCCAGGAGGTGCGCTAAGCACCTTCCATGGGGACAGGGATGCAGCACTTTGGCAGGATCAGGTCCTTTTGGGGTAAATCAGACAAAAGATAACGCACAATCATCAGATCGTGGCTTGGCCTGCTCTGACAACAGGCTCTGATGAAGTTATCCTAAAGGGCTGTTGCAAAGAAGTCTGCTAGGCACCGGGCTTTCATTTCCACAGCACAGCCTGTCTTGGAAAAGTCCACCCTCCTCAGTGAGCCCTGGTGCCAGGACCTGATCCCAGCAAGATGCCCGGTCAGACACAAGCATCCCTTGCACACCTCCAGCCATCACGGCAAAGCTCTAGCTCCTCATGGAGGGGCACGGAGCAAGAACGGCTGCTCCCACAGATTCGTGTGTTTCGCAGGAAGCAGCCAGTGGTCTCTGCCTCGCTGCCGGCACACACAGCCAGCAGGACCAGCAGCAGCGTCTGCAGGTCCCGTCCCTCACAGAGGTAAACAGGCGTGCACTGAGAGTGTGCACAGTCAGAGTTAAATTAGCAAAATCCTAGTAGAACTCAGCAAGTTCCTGAGCAAAAAGCAATCTGAGGAAAGGACCTCCTCGACTATCCCACAAATTAAAACACAAAGAGACGTGAAAAAGAAATCAACTAGCTTCACAGGCAGTCCCCCTTCTGCAACCTGCGCTCTGTACAGACCCTCTACATTGTCTAGAAGCACAGGGTGGGAAAGAAAGGGGCTTTCTAAGAGAGTGAAGGAGAAGTGCTGATCTTTATACCAAAAAAGTTTAGCAGATCAGGAAACAACTGCCAGAGGATCCAGGGAAGCCGAAACACGCAGACCAGGTTCTGTCCCCAGCGAAGGCAGCAAAAATTAGCTCACGCACTGGTTGGAGTCCCAATCTGGTTTTAAGATTGCGGTGGGGGAAGTCACCAAGATCTGGAAATGTCAGTGAGTTTGTGCAGCAAAGGGATCGGTGAGCATTATGCAATTCTGGAAAGCAGCCCTCGTACTCATGCTCGGGATGAACTGCCTAGCCCAGGGACAGCAGTTTCACAGAAGCGCCATGCAGGCGCTTTTTTTATAAAATCACACCACCCCCTCAAGAAAAAAAAGAAAAAAAAAAAGAAAAAGAAGAAAAAAAAAAATATCGGCACTGCCACAACAGAGGAAAGGGCAGGTTGCGCCTTTGGAGAAACGAAGAAAAGGTCTGCTCTCCCGCCCAGCAAACCCACGGGCTCCCGTTTACAAAGAGCCACCTCGGCTGCAGCCCGGCTCATGCAATGCAGCGGGGTCATCCCTCCCCAGCTCCAACCTGGTGCCGCCCGCGATGCCCGCCCGGCCGGGAGGGGGGTCCCGCCGCGCTCCCCCGCCGCGGCCCCGCTGCCCCGCGGGGTGCGGTGCCGCCCCAGCCCCGCGGCCCCGTCCCGTCGTCCCCCCGTCCCCCCCCGTCCCCCCCCGCCCCCGCGCGCGCGGCGGAGCACCGAAGTCGCCCGAATTGTTTCCTCGCGGGCTTCGCCCGTGCCCCGGTGGCGCGGGGGGCGGCGCGCGGGCTACGCCGGCGCGCGGACACGCGCGGGCAGGGCGCGCGGGGAAAGGTGCGCGGGTGCGGGGCGGGCGGCAGCACGGGCGGGGCGGGGGGACGCGAGCGATCCCGCTGACCCCCCCCCCCCCCCTCCCCCTTTTCGTCTCCCAGCGGCGCTTCGGCGGCGGGCACCGGGGCTCACCGGGGCTCGCCTCCGCTGACCCCCGCCCGCCGCCTCCCCCGTCCCGCGGTGGGGGGAGCCCCGCCCCGCCCTCCGGCCCCGGCCGCCCGGTACTCACGGCGCCCTCCTCACCGGCGCTCCCGGCACTACCCCATGCAACCACCGGCTGCTTCTGCACCGGCTCGGGGGCTATAAGCTCTTTTAAACTCCAGCACATAACCCATGTGACCGCAGAAGCCACTGGTAAGGAGCGCCGGGGAGCCAGCGATGAGCTCAGCCCGCACCCCCCGGCACAGCGCCGCGGACGCGCTCCCGGCCCCGCCGCGCGCACCCGCCCCACGCCCGCACGGACACGCACACCCCGCGCCCCCCCGGCGCGGCCGCCACCGACCACGCGTGAGCCCTTGCACACGCGCCCTGGCACACGCCCTTGCGGACACGCAGCCCCCCACCCCCCACCTCCCCGCGGATGCGGAGCCGGAGGGAGGCACCGCACACACGTACACGCCCGCCCCCCCCCGTCCCCCCCGCCTCCCCTCCGCCGCCCTTGCACACGCACACGGCGGAGCACACTCGTGAAAGCGCCGCAAGCACGGAGCCACGCACACACACTCACACACCGTGCACCACACGGTCCCTGCGTACATGGGTCAGGGGCACACTGCAAGTCCCCCCACCTCCTCCGAGACGCAGACCCGAGTGAAGGCAGCATGCTCGCAGCCCCCTGCATGCACACGCACACTCCCACGTGCCCCGCACACATGGAGCCACGCACACACTGTCTTGCACAATGCACCCTCCGCACACTCCCACCACCACCATTAAGAGATGCAGACCCAAACGAAGGCACTGCACTAACATTCCCATGCATGCCACCGTGCACATCCTTGCACAAGCACTCTCTCGGAGTGCACAACGAAAGCACCACACGCAGAAGCAGGCTGAAAGGAAGGCACCGCACTCACCCCTTGCACACACACACACACCCCCGCACAACTGAACACCCAACACACACACGGCTGGGCCCCCACACCCTCTTGCACAACCAGTGCACAAGCGAGGCAGCCTGCCCACACGTGCACCCACCTTTCCCACTCAAATGCAACTTGCTGGTGCACGCCGAACAAACCCACCCTGCCCATCCATCGCACCCCCATGGCAGTGGGGTCCCCCATGGCGTGGGGCCGCCTCATTTCCCATCGCAGGTAAAGACCGGGGGCAGTCACACATGTGGGGGGTCTGCAGGGCGAAGGCAGCAGACATCCCCTTCTGCAGTGCACAGTGACTTCTGACAAGGCAGACGCTGCAGGGGTGGCTATGCAGCCGGGCCAGGTCTGCCAGGCCAGGGCACCCGCTCCAGCACAATGGAATTGGGAGTGCCAGGCTGAAACGTGCCAAGCGGGGAGGGGAGCTGGGTGTGAGGCTTTGGTGTGCAAAGGGCTGGGACAGGCAGGCCTGGCTGGGCAGGTGCAGGCGTGTGCTGCTGGGGCACGCCAGCAACACGTGTGAGAAGGCAGAGCTGGCAGGCAGAGGGCTTCGCTCCGAGCTGAGTTATGGAAAATGACTCTTTCCAAGGAATTGCTAAAATTAAAGCAGCAGTGAGGCCAAACGAGTGGGAGCCAAAGGGGAGGGTGAGCAAGGACAGCCGAGCAGCCTCAGGGCAAAGAGGGGCAGTGTGGGCAGGAGGCTGACGAGAAGGCACCCCTGAAAGGGCTCCCACCTCCCCACAACTCCTGCCACCTGCACAGATGATTGGACACGTCTAGGGGGGAATGTGGGGAAAAGCACCACAGTAGCACTGGCGGGGAGCTGCCATGGGGCGAGGAGGGGTCTGGAGGGAATAGCCCTTCCCAGACACATCCCCTGCTTGGCTGCCAGAGTGCAGATACATACCTAGGTTTCCCCAGCCTGGAAGAGACAAATGCCCATGGAGAAATAGCCTGTTCGCTGCCGTGGGCTAGGTGCCAGTGAAGGGCAGAGACTGATGCTGACAGGGGCTTTCTCAGGAGCCCTGTGGACCCCTACAATTCATTATGGAGTCTTTGCCTTGGCCCGCACCTTGGGGCTGTGGCAAGGTTGGAGTACTGCTCCCTGGACGTCAACATTCAGGTCAGCAGTAAGGGCTGTTTCAGTTTCCAGATATCCAAGCATTCCCAGCACAAACCCCTGTGACTCAGGAAACAACGCATGTGAGAAAACTCTGCAGAGAGGAGTTGGGAGAAATATTCCCATTAGCATGTTCCCACTTCCCCTGGCATCCCAGGACTTCTCTTGCTCTGCAGAAAACAACAGTAGTAACAGCAACAACAACACTTTCTTCCTCTTAAGGCAATGCCCCCCCCCCCCCCCCCAAACGGCAATCTTTGGGCAAACCTACAAAAGCCAATCTCTTGTTCCAACTAGATATATCTTGACCAAATTAAAGATACCACCTCTCCCTGCAGTTCTGACCCCACACAATGTCACACAAGCAGAGGAAGGGGGCTGAGCGGAAGCCAGGTTTCGTCTAGTTTTTCATTGATGCTACTGAAGCCACTATTAATCAGATGGAAATAATGATGTTTTGTCTCCAATGAAGGTCCACAGTAAATTATCTGTTTATTGCTACTGGGTTTATCCATGAGGAATAAACAGCATGTTGGGTCTCTGGGGGAATTTGTGATAGTTAATAGCAGATCCTGAAAAAACAGGAGGGAAAACTAAAAGCAGAGAAAGGACGTGTCCAAGGGTGTTCAGCAGGTCGCAGCAGAGCTGCAAAATGATCCTCCTGCCTAGAGACTCTGGACCAGATTGAAATAGTCAGAAAATGGAAGAAAAGGAAAGAAAATCCTAACTTTTTTTTCTACCTCTTCATCCCTCCAGCCCTGCTGCCAGCTAGGATCAGGGCTGAAAAAAAGAGGAGTATGAGCTGTGCAAGGAGCAGCAGCTCTCAGATGCCACTGGGAAATGTGTCAGGAGAGCAGGTGTTTTCATGGGGACAGGGATGGGAGGATGCTGCAGCACCAGTAGGTCCAGGAAGAGAGCTGGACCTAGGGAAATGAGTCTCCACTAACTTATGAGCCAACATCAGGCCATCACCGTGGGCTGCTTTTCCCACCCACTGTATCACAGTGGGAGCCACCTGGAGAAAACAGGGGACTTGTCACAAGCCCATACATTCATGTTCGACCAGGAGACTATCACTAAAGATGTCACTCTACCCCTTTACATGCCATCCACCTGCCTCCAGCAGCAGTGGTACCCTAAGCAGAACGGATGCTTCACAGCTGCGTGGCGAGAGTATGGTAGAGCTGAGCCATGGTCAGATCCTGAACTTTTTAAGCTGGACTTGGCCAATTGTAAAGCAACACAGATCTCTTGAATGCCTGGGGCCAAAGCTCAGGGGACAGCACTTGCGTGGTCGTACCCCAAAGCTGGGTAAGAGTCTGAGCCAGTGTCTTTCCAAACCATTTATTTGATTCGTGGCGAACATCTGACTAAATTACTCACAGATTATTCAACCATCAGGAGAGCTGATTGAATGATTACTGGTGAATCATTTGTTCAAAGCAAAATACCCAAATTCCTGCACTGAACTACTGGCAGGCAACCCTCAGATGAGTTTCAGTCGCCTAAAATCCCTGAGTTCACATCAGCCCCTAAGCCTGCGCTCCTCGCTCACGGCTTCCCCAAAATATCCGACCCCTGCCCGACCCCTTGCCACTGGCAGGAGCAAGGTGAATAGGAGACGTGGGGAACCATTCCTTGAATTCCTGCTGGACTTCAGGCGAACAACAACACAGCAGGCTGAGCTAGGAGCCTTGTCTCTTGCCTTTGCACAAAAGAGATTCTCTGAAGGGGGAAAACCCCCACAACAATGGTAAAGAAACGTACAGGGTAGGCAAAGAAAGCAGCTGACCTGGCATGCCGCAGGCCAGAAAAAAGTACAAATGATCTTGCAAAGAAGCAGAAAAAGATGGGAGCTACGGAGCCGACGAGCTTTTTACCAGCCCAATTTAATCATCTTCTCAGCAAATGCTCCCCACGAGGAGCAAGAGGGGAAAGCAAGATCATGAAAAGATTGCAGGCAAAGGAATTCTGCCGGTGCTCCTGGACTGATTAAAATTCCTCAGGACTCATGGCAGGAGAGATTATTTTATGTAAAACTTCACCTTGTCTTTATTACATTTGCCAAACTTCTTCCTGTGTAGATAGTGGGGCATGGTGGGAGGTGCGTGCGAAAGACAAAGATGGAGATAATGAGTACAGGACTTGGCTGTAGCTTTCCAGCCTGTTACCCATTTGCCTGGGAAGGCTGATGGTGATGAGTGTCTGTGTGCATGCACACAGCAAGGTGCGAGCAAGGAGAGGCCATGGGGACCTCCCAGAGCCTGGACAGGGTGTGATGTGGCCGTATGTGTGTGCAAAGGCTTGTGCAGAAGAAAATCCTGTCCTTGGATACAGCCCTGATCACCCGTGGCTCAGACATGAGTGACTAGAATGATTCGGGATGCAGAGGGGTGCAGAGGGAACAAGGTCCCACCAGTCAGTTAAAATATGTGAGTAAAGTTTCCATGTGCAGCAAGGATGTCAGGTTCAGTGCACACTGTTATCAAACCACTCCTGGAAAACAGAGATTGGCATATGGCGAGACCCCTTGCTGCTGCTGCCGGGTAAGATTTCGATGACAAAGTACCGCCTGACACCTGTTATAAATAACATCCGTCCCATCACCCACTCAGCACATGGCCCACTGCTGCCAGCTCCTTGCTCGGAAGAGGCTCAGTATGGAATGAATGCCATATTTAAAATACATTTTCGCATATGTCTTTCTGAGCGAGGAACAACAGGAGAGGGATCTGGAAAAGGTTTTCCCCAGCACCTTTTTCCCTCAGTGCCACAAGCACAACCCCACATAATCTTAGACAAGAACTTGAGACCTTACAGCAATCACGTTTTGTACCACTGTTTCATGAGTATGCTGAATTACAGGACAGGTGTTGCAGTGCTCCTGGAATGGCGAAATCAGAAATACAGAGTCTTGTGTATTTGCCAGGTGGGATTTTTTCCCCCAGAGATCAGGACATTTTGCAGGGGTGGGCCAGTGCTGTCCCACTGTCAGGATTGGGGGCCATAGAGGTGTGCAGAGGGATGTGGCTGGCTTGAAGTACACACAGGCTAGTGTGCATCTTCAGGAGGGGACTTGGGCATCCAGTTTCCAGCCTCTGCTGTAACAGGATTGCACCCAACCACCATAGGATCTGCAGTCTTTTCCCCATGGCAGAGGTGCTCTCATTGCCATTGGGAAAGCAAGGATGTCCTGATGGTTGTGGCTCTTGCCTGGATTTGGAACCCAAGCCACAAAACCCTACTGATCGCCAGCCATGTGTGAGCCTGTCCCAAGCTGTGGCCCATGCCAGCATGGCTGGTTTGTCTCCCACAGTCTCCCTGCAGATTAACACCTCAAGGCAGGCCAGCATCTGCTGCAGCATGGCTCCTTGCTCTGGTTGCGGGACTGGCTTCTATCATGAATCATCTCCATCACATAGAAAGCAGAAGCCAGGGATTATAGTGGTTTGAAGTTTTTAGCATGAAAAGGTTGGGTTTAGAAGAAAAAAGTGAAAGAGCTGCCTTTTGAATGTCTTTTGGTAAGGAATTTGCAAATCCCTCTGCCCGCAATTTTCCAAAGTGGTTTTATTTGGAGAGGAGATTAATTTTGTTTCACTGTTGTTTTACCTTTAGCTGAAAAGCATGATTCCCGCAGAAACCCACATTTGGGGTAAATATAACATCACAGTTATAAAAATTCTGGAGAATGTCAGAAAAAATCAAAGGTGACTCAGTTTCAAACTGCAAGTCAGAAACACCTGGGAAACATCAGTGCTGGGTGCAGGGAGCAAAGGAAAGAGATGAGGGAGACTCCCCGTCTCTGCCAGCAAACTCAGCAAGCTCCCGTTTGCTACATTCCGAGAGCCACAATGAGAAATTACCATCACAAATATGATGCCTGGGAAGAGATGCCACTGCTATGTCTGTTCCTGTGCCCCCCCACTATTTGGCCCTCAATGAGTACTAACCTTTCAAGATGCATTTCTTGTAATGATTTGCTGGGTTTCTTCTTAGCCTTGAGAGTAAATTCCTGTAAGTCCAGAAGCTCAACCAAGGAAGTGAAACCCTCTCAGGCTAAGCCCCAGCCTCATCCCATAGTTTCTAGGTGCCTCTGTGTGGGGCACATTTGTACCTGAGGATGGGCGGCTCCCATGGTCACTAATGAATACAGTATGGATGCAGCTATGCATCATATAGCCCTTATATAGCAAAGGAGAAATGCCTCCCCTCCTGCTGCTCCTGCATCCTCTGCTGTCTTCCTCTTCCTTCATCTCTCTTTCATTAGCCATGTCCAAGCCATTCCTTCTTTCAGCCTCACCACTGCCAAGACCAAAATTGGACAAATGTTTGCTTTTCTCTCCTACAACCTGGCCAAACTACAGGGCGTTAACCACACCTGCCTGTTTACCCCATGTTGAAATGTTTCAGTTCTGACGCTTTCACACTCCTCTTTTTTTTCAGTATAGATCCATTTGGCTCCTGCTTAAAACTGAGAAGCAGATCCTTCCTTTGCAAAAATGCCGAATGGGACATTAAGACAAACTGCATAATTGCTTTTTATCGCGTTCTCAGAGCAGGAAGGGCAAAAACGCGTTCTTTTTTTTTGTTGTTTTTGAGAGGGTTTTTTGAGAGTTTTGAGAGTGTTTTTGATTTTTGAGAATTTCCAATTGAAAATTATCTTTTATCACACCCCCCAAAAAAAGTCTTAGACAGCCTCAGCTTAGAATCTTTTATCTGAGCCCAAACACATCTGTTTTCACAGGAGAACTGATGGGTGTCTTCTCATTGGGTTTGCATATCACCTGTTTTGGGAACACCTTGCTGCCTGGGACAATGCACTGCTGGGGAGCAGAAACAGTGGTCCTGGGAGTGTTCAACAGCTAACTGTCGAAAAGACCTAATGGTCCAAATATTCTCCCTGAAACACAAAACTATCCTGACCAAAACTGTTCAGCTGTGACTTCCTGAAAGGTGTTGAAAAATCTGGCAGGGTGCAGAAAAGCCCATGAAATTTCCTTGGAAAACTGGGCCGGCATCACAAAAGGCTGCTGAAATTTCTCAGTTTCACCCAGGTGGAGATTCAAGCTCTCATGAGAAACAAGAAAATCTGCATCTCCCCTGATACCTCGATGCGAAACAGCGATTTAGCAAAAACTTCAGGTGCTGTAAATTTTGATTCCCTGACAGCCACTTTAGCAAATCTTCCCACCTAGAGGGGGGAATTTCATTATACTTGCACAGCTTCTTTGTTTGACTGAAAAGAGCTCCCATGGAAGTTTTGGTTTATTTTGGAGCCGGAGGAGGCTGCAGTTGAAATATTGATGCTCCTGGAGGGTTCAAGGCAGGGTCTGAGACTGCAGACCCCCTGGATGGAGAGGGCTGTCTTCATCTCCTAAGGAGTGGCACAGACTTTCTGCCCTTCATCCCTCTTTGCTGGGATGCTGATAGGGATGTGCCAGCTATTTCCAGCCATCCCCCGTGCGCCCGCTGACTCGCTGTCAGCGAGTTTCGCTTGGCATGAGAGAGACGCTGCTGTGGCGGGGATGCAGCCGCGGCGAGGACGCAGCCATCGCAAGTGACAAGAGAACCCTTTTTCCGTCGGGGTCTCAGGGGAAGGAGGGGGAAATAAAAATGAAAGGATTCTTGCTCCGGCAGCTCCTGCCACCCTCGGCGCGCCGCGGGATGGTTCCCTGTGCTTGCAGTGCCATCTCCCGGCAGGGCCTGCTCGGGGACCGCTTGCGGATGCTCTGCCCTTGCAGAGCGGCTGCTGGTGCGAGGGTAGGCGCACATTTGGGGAGGGCAGTTGCTCGGCCTGGGCTGCTTCCCCCAGCCTGCCAGGGGTTGGGATGAGCTTTCAGGCAAAAAAAAAAAAAAATATATATATATATATATATGAAACCGGCTTTCTTAGACCTTTCCCTTACCACACGTAAGAGATGCCTTGCGTGTGGGGGCCTCTGAATGAGACAACCTTTCTCTGAAGTCTAGGATGACAAAGACCCTTGCTAAACGTGATGCCCAGACAGAAGGGGAAGAGTGATGCTGGGCACTGCAGCATGGTGTAAATCCCAGGGCGGCCATGTGCTGTCCCTACATTCTTCCCCTGTCCTTTGCCTGTTCTTGCAGTCATGGGCTTATCTTTCTCCTGTGTCTGCAGAGTATCAAGCAGTAGGCCCTGGGCTCTGCAGGCAATCCTAGGAAAGCAGCAGTGATATGGAGGAGGATAAGATTTAAGATGCACCAGTTTCAACCCCACCAAGTGGCTCTTCCTCCATCAGAGGTTTTAAGCACCGGTTTTGCGTCTGCGAGCATGTACTTGGGTTTAGGAGCATGTGGACTCCCATCTGAGCTCTACACTGGCTGCTGCAGCAGGGATGTGCTCAGGACAGGACTTGGCTCCCAGTGTGAAATCATCCTGGAACACCTATGGAGATGGGAGAGAGGGGTGGAAGACACCCCCCAGCCAGCTGGTAAGGCTAGTGTTCCCCCAAGGATATGCAATGCATCAGCTAAGGCAGTCAGAGGCAAGAGAAAAAATCAGGGAACACAGAAGCAAGCAAATTTTCTCATGGGGCTGGGACAGCCCAGATCTTGGTGTGCTGGATCCCACCATGTCCGTACCTGTGGTCCCACTTGGCTCTGGCTGTTGCTCCCAACAGCAATGTCTCGTGTGCATCCTATGGACTGGATTCTTCCCACGAGCTCCTGCCACCTTTGAGCAGTCAGGGAGCAAACCTTAGTTTGGGACTTTGCCTTTCTCTGCCTCTCAGCACCTCCTAAGCATCTGCATCCTGTTGGGGTCAGAAAAAAAGATGCCTCCTCCATACTCACCCTCCTGATCAGCACCATTTCAAGCCCATGCAATGAATGTGCCATAACCCTGATGCATGGGGTATAACAGCTCCTGCTATGTCACTCACTCTGGTAGTAAGTGATAAATAATTGCACTGACCTCCCCTGTAGACCACAGCTGTACTTAGAGGCCTTTGTGGAGGTCGGGGCTCTAGGTGAGGTGTGCTGGGTACTAATAACTGTCCCCACAGTGCTAATTTAAATAGGGATGGAAATAAAAGCACATCAACTCTTATTTTCAGGTAATGGGCTGAGAAGAGGGTGGTGATAGCATTTTGCCAAGCAGTGAAGATCAAGCTCTTGGATTTTTTTCCCTTCTCTTCTGACTCAATGTTTTGTTTTTTCCCCTCATGGTATGTCTTTCAGGCTCTGAGAGCCGTGTGCCCAGAAGTGGGTGCAGCAGTGGGTCCTCACCATCTTTGGGGCAAGCACGAGGCATCCTTTTATTGAAAGACTTGATAAGTCAGCTTAATCTCCGCTTATGGACCACAGAAGAGCGTAGGAGATTCACTGTTCTCTTGACCTCTCGGTAAGAATACAGGCTATTTTCCTAAAAGCGGTACAAAAGTCCTGTGTCTGACGCAGAGGTCCTCAGGCCGGCAGAAGGGACAAGGTTTGCACCAAGCAAGAAGTCAGAGCAGATGATCAAAATGGTCCTCGCTGGCCTTAAAGTTTATGAATGCTGTTTAAAGGCTGGGGAGCTCTGCTTCAGTCAATTGGTTTAAGCAAAAAAACCCTTTGAATTTTGATTGCTTTCCCATTCAGCTAAATCCCAATTCAATTTCTTCTGGACAAGTTTATCATCTTCCTCCTGCCAGCTAGGCGCTTTAATCTCTAACATTGTCTTCTGTTGCTGATCTAGTTCAGGCTGCTTCAGCCTTTTCCAAGCAAACCCAGATGAAAAAGGCCATCTCAGGACAGGCAGCTCTGCCTGCCAGCATGCCCCCAAACCCTATGTCAACTCTGCCAGAAGCAGGCAGGGGTTGTGGGGTGAGGGGCTGGTTGGCACCATGCTCACCAGTGAATATTCTCTATACCAAGCATCTTTAAAACTAAAGAAGGGAGGGGAAGGGCTGCCAGGGATAGATTAGTGTTGGCTGCTGACAGGGAGTCAGCCAGGCAAGAAAAAGAACTGGAAAAAGGAGCAAGATGACATGTGAATGCACTCAGCTGCAGTGGAATAATATTTCTTGTACCAGCAATGAACATGGCAACAGGAAAAGGCTTTGAATGTAGCACCTGACTTTTTAAGGTATGATCCTGCTGCCACTGTAGCAGCATGTACTTGCAGATAAAGGGTGTTTTGGAGGAGTGTAAAAAGCAGGAGCATGGTTCCCCAAGTAATTTCATTTCTTCCACAGAGATCTGCACTGTAGGAGCAGCCAGCACAAGCTGCACTATGATCTTGCAAGGGATGTGGTCAGCACAGTGTACACCAAAATCCTGGCCTTTGATTAGGGAGGATTGTGCATGAATGAAGACCCTCTGATGCTTTCCTCATGGGCTAGAGCTGTCTTTTCTTGCAAAGGCTGCTGAGGGCATCTGCCAGCCTTGGGCTGCAGAGCAGAGGTGAGGAAGGGAACGCAGCTGGAAACAGGCAGCAAAAGGGTGCAGATGGGGTCTGGAGGCAACTAGACATGTGATGTGCTGCTGGAGATAGTTAATTCAAGGAGGAGAAGACACTTTCAGGAAAATTTCAGTGCCCAGAGTCTGTGCCCGGGTGCACTGACAGTCTGTGGGATGGTCCTGGGGCACCTTTCAGTAGCGCAGCTCTTGTGTTCCTGTACCTTGCCTCTGTCATCAGATATACCTAGGGCTACCCTGTGCTTACACTTGGGGATCCTAATTTCAAAGCACTCCCCACAAGCCCTCCTGCAGCACTACCAGGCTGCCTTGGATTCAGGACAGGGACCACATCTCCCATGACATGGACAGGGCAATTCCCTATGCCAAGCAAGCAGATGATGTGGGAAGTGGTACATTAAAGCTCTATTTATTGTCTATCCACCACCCAGACAACAAAGGTGGGAAAAGCACAGACACCAGGAGCACTAAACATCTTTCTTCTGGGAGAGCCTTTCTCTGCCTGAGCTCCTCTCAGCAAGAAGTGGCTCTCGATAAAACTCTTTCAGCAGTGCTGATGGCAGACTGAAGTGGAGCAGCAAACTCAACTCTAGCAGGAGACCATTTACGTTATTACTTTAATTAATTGCACATGTAGCTAAACTGAAAGAAAAATAGAGATGTGACACCCAATTATTCAAATCAGTTCCTGCCAATCACATACTGCTGCTGCTACCACAGTCCCTATGCAAAGCTCTGCCCTCTGCTACCTCTAGAAATTCCAGAGATTTGCATCTCAAGGTTGGCAAGATGTTGTCTTGCAAGTTTTCTTGCTGTACAAAAGGGATGAAGAAATGTAAATCTACCAGCGTGATCCCACAAGGGATTGCATTTCCTAGAGCCAGTGAATTTGCCTCTCCTGTGGCAGAGTTCCCTTCCAAAAGCCTTATTCTTCACAATGCAGCAGAGGCTGCTCCAGACAAGCTTCCTGGAAATGCAGGAAGACACTGGAAGATGCAGCCCCATAACCAGGAGAAGGACTCAGTGACAATAGGCATTGGGGTCCTGAAGGGAGACACCCTCAAAGCTATGTCCAGCTCCAAGGAGATGCTAACCCAGCTCCAATCACTTGGGATGAGTTCAGGAAGTTAAACAAGAGCGCTTGAGGCTGGGAAAGCTGAAAATTTTCTTCTGTAGTGACCAAAAATACGAAAATGAGACTGTCAGGCATTTTAGGACTGGAGCTTTTGAACGTAATTCCCCCTCAGGAGCAGCTACAGCTGCCTGTTCCTGTTTGCCCACCATGGGGGCGGACATGCCTATTTCTGTGCAGAGGTGCTAGGCGCACCCCTTTTCAGATGTCCTGCAGCACATTTTCCCCAAGGCAACAGCTCACTGAGGCTCTGGTGATGCCTCTGCTGGAGAAAACACAGAGAATTTGCTAGAAAGGAAAACTCCCATCTCTGGTCACCTCTGACAAGTCTGTGAAGCCCAGTGAGGCCACCCATCAGGGTGCTTATTCCACCCCAGTCCAGCTCTGCAGCTTCTAGGGGTGCAGCTGTTATCCCGTACCCAAGCCATGTCCCTGACACCCAGGCAGACCCTGTCCACAGGAGACCTGCTGCCTGAACAGAGCAGGTGAATAGGTAATTTGCCTGATTTTATTCCATTTTTTCAAATCAGTCTGGTGCAATCTGGTGAGCTGCCTGTGCTCCTGCATTGTTAGCTCGGTGAGGCAGGGGCCAGGCTCTCCCCTGTGCTGCAGGTATCAGCTGCTTCTTCACTCCAACTGCCTAGCTGATTAACAAGTCCAATTAAACTGCCAGCCATGCTTCTCCATTTGCATTTCCCTTTGAAGTTTGTTCCTTATATTTGAGACTGGGAAAAGGTCTGACATGCCCCAAACACAGTTGCTTTTTTCTGACTATGCTAGTTAGTCTGATAGAAGATCTTAAATTTCCCTTAAATTCTGGTTTTGCCTAGGCACTTGAATTGTCACAGCAATGAAACCACTGCCACCTTCTTCCTACATGTGCAGTTAATTTGCCTGTCACATTATTCACAGCTATCTCCTAGCTACCTGTTGGTCCTCTGCCTCCACCCACTGTGTCTCACCCCATGGTTTCATTGTAAGCCCTTCAGAACAGATGCTGTCCCTGATGGTGCTGTGTGGAGATGGGGGAACACTACCCCACTTTAGAAATGGGTGGAGTTAATTAGTGTCATTCCTCTTCTGATAGCCTCTATCCCAGCAAGGCTGGCTGCAGCAGAGCAAGCCAGCAGGGATTTCCTATAGACTTACAGGGCACTGTTTGACGTCTGCACCTTCACAGCAGCTAGATCTGCCCTAGCATATTGGAGGGAGACCTGATGGAGAAGCACAGCGCCTGTTTCCACACCATAGTCACCGCAGTGCAATTTGAGCAGTCTCTTCCATGGCATGGTTCGCCCTGCCAAGAAAAACACGGTTGCAAGTGCAGGTGCTATTGAGCTGGGGGTGATGCTGGTTCTATGGGGGTCCTGCGGATGTTGTACCAGCAACACATCATCAAAGCATCATTTCACAGTTAATGGCTTTCTAGGTGAGGCTTTGATCACAGCCAGTTTGATCCCAGACCCCACACTCCTCCTGCCTTCTTCTTTACTGTGACAAAGACATTTTAAAAAACTGTGAGTTTTTATTTTTAAATCAGTGCTCTCCTGGAGCAGTGCTAACACCTCTTCTTCCTGCAGAGCTGGGGTCACGTCCCACCCCAGTCAATTCCAGCTTTGTGGGGACATTTTACCCTGCCCCAGATTTAACCTGCCAATCTGGTAGCTTCTTTAGGGAGGCCAAGAAAACAAGCTAAGGACAGAATTTCTCCTGCAGCCTTCATCAGAGTGATTGTCATTAAAAAATACACCTCCCCAACCCATCCTGCAACTACATATGTAGGTATGTAACCCTGCTTTCCTCAGTTCCTTTGTGAATTTAAAAAGACAGCTAGAAACACTTGTAGCCCTGCCTCATGCACTGCCTGGATCACCAGTGGAGTGAATGCATGGGAGGGAGAGGTTTTTGGGAAGCTGGAGGGCTCCTTCCCGCTTTGGGCCACCTCTCAAGCCCTGCAGCTGCCCCGCAGCAGCTGGGCTTCAGGTCCATGCTGCAGCCTGCACCAAGCCCCTTCCCCATGGAATCATGTCCCCTGAGACTGGCTGAGACGCAGGCAAAAGTGCAGTACCAGCCTGGGATGCTCAGGTTTATGTACCTCCTGAGCCTGGAGCAAATTCACAACAATTATGATTGATCTGATGTGCAATGTGAATACAAAGCCAGCCATGCCTTCAAAACTTGCTTTTTCCCTTCTTGAGGTGCTGGGGTAAGTACTCATGTGTGGAGGCCTCAGAGGGCAATCCAGGTCTGTTCTCCTTCGCTCGTGACTAGCTCCAGAGGAAAACAGCCCTTCCGTGTCTCCTGTTAAGTGTTTACGTGTTACCAGGGCTGTGTGCAGCTTGGGACATGGCTATGGGCAGGCCATTGCTGAGGAAAGGCAGAGCACTACCACCAGCCTGCAGTACACCAGCCCTGTGCTCAGTGCAGTGCCAATGCTAGGTGTTGGTGATGCTATGAGCCCATCAGGACCTTGCTTTATGTGCCTTGGGGACTTGTGCCTGCCACTGGCCAGCTCCACCCAGAGACAGGAGCAAGCACAACCTGATGCTGTCCTGCACGCCAGCTCCACATTTCTGTGTTGTCCTTCTCATCAGGACTGACACAGAGTGGTGGGAATAGACATAAATCTCTGTGGACCTTTTTAATCCAGACTCATTCCTGAGCAAGGACAGAAGAAAAACCTTTCCAGTGGTGCTCTAGCACCAGTAGCTCTCTGGAGGCTGTGTGCAGGCTCATCTTTTCCTCTCCCATCTCTCAGTTGTGGAGAAGCGAGACAGGCCTGGGTACAGCGCATGCCCCAGATCGCATAGTGACTCAGTGGACCAAACACATGGGAGATCTGCTGAGCCCCAGCCAGGTGCACCAGCCAGCACATGACCCAGCTCAGTATCAGCCCAGCTTGTCCTCCCTGGACAGACTGGCAGAACGCCTCCAGTCCCTGTCCTTGGGCCCATGCACAATCCCCCTCTAGCACTGGCAAGGCATGCTGAGCTGCAGCTGGGTTGTATTGCTCCAGCCCAGGAGGTGCACAAATGAAATCTTCACAGGTAGATTCATCAGTCTCCATGATTAGAGATTACAGCCCAAATAAGCCCATATCCCATCTTGAAGGAAGCAGGACAATTTTCTCATTTGTTTTTTTTTTATTATTATTTTTTTAATAATGATGAAATCCAGAGGGCTTGTGGAAGCGAGACCCTCAGGAAAACCATGCTGAGCTGGTGCCTTGTGCCTTCACAGCCTCCTCGGGCAGAGCAAGGGCTCACTAGCTGGGGGTCTGGCTAGCCCCCCAGCTTGCTGAGAAGCCATCAGGCCACGTAATGAGCTGAATCAGCTCTTGCCAAGTTCACCAGGCTTCCGCCAGCCTTTCCTGCACCACCAGTGGCTGCCAGACCAGGCTCTTACCCATCTTCCTCATCTTCCTCAGCACCCAGAACACACTTTTATTACATGTACTGAAGTAGCTGTTCTGCTTGGGAGGATTTGGAAAAAGTTCCCTCACATCATTCCTGAAATGGGCAACAGCACTAAAAGAAAAGAAATAAACGCAAAACCCAGCTCTGCTACAGGACTTTTTGCAGACTTATTACAGGAAGAACAGAGAAACTTTTCCAGATCAGGTCAATTTTCTCCTGCCTCCTCCAGAAAGTGGGTGACCAATATCAAGATGAACACAGAGCCCAGCAGATTAGGTAAAAATCCAGCCCCTGCCACAAAGAAGCTCTTCCAAAATCTGAGTGGGGAATGGTGGAAGGAGCCCTTTCCTCCTGGAGGAGGTGGCCCTGATGGAAAGATGGCCTTGAGAAAGGGCAGGGTTGGCTTGGGACAATGCCTGCAGATGGCTCAGGTTTATTTGCAATAGGCAAGTTTTCCAAAACAAAAGGAGAATAAGCCGTTTCAGTAGAATCCAAACCTTTGGCCAGAAAGGTATTATTTTGGTAACTTATTTAGGGGAAACTATTCGATTTGAAGTTTAGGTTCATACTTTATATTCTATTGCGACTCATTCACAATATGTTATGTAATATATATCACACACCCAATTTGCATGCTGAATTTTAATATAACAAAAATGCTGAGAAAGTGTCACTTCAATTTTCCAGAACAGCCCTGAGGAATGTTTGCTTGACCAGAAATTTACATTTTTCATTCCTATTTGGAACAACAACAACAAAGAGGTCAATATTTCCCATGAAACAGGACTCTGGGGCTCCAACCCGCTCTCCTAGACAGTCTGGGGAGAGCAACTTTAAAGGCAGAGCAGGCAAAATAGTCTTGATGCTTTCTGTTCCCTGTCCCGTCCTGCACCATAACAAACGACGTCTTCAAAAGAAACAGCTCCTCGAAGTCGCAGGAAGAGCAAAAACCCTGAAACAGACCCGCCGTGCCCCGAAACCATTCCTCTTCAGAGAGCACTCCCTCTGGGCAAATGAACTTCAAATAATTCCTCCCTCTCTCCCCCTCCAAAGAAGCCCTAATGACACCTTGTCCGTGAACTTAATGTGTTTTAAACTATCTCCATGCCTGGCCACATACTTGGAATGTCCCCTAAGGACTGCTAAAAAGTCACAAGCAGGAAAAAAAAAAGACAAAAACTTCACTCTGGGTCCCTGGGCTCCCACCCCCGCGGAGGGGAGGGTTTGCTGGTGCTCGGCGTTACCTTTCACACACCCAGACAAGGCTCCTGGTCAATGAAGCTGGGCATGAAAGCAGCTCCGGGATACCAGGGTTTGAACTTTTCACCATTTTTTGTCCCCCCCACCATCTTGAGGGGGAATTTTTTCTTTTTTTTGATTTGAAAAAAGCCCTTCAGGAAATGATTTAGGAGCAGAGAGCATGGTCAGTTAATGGGCTGCAGCTGAGGCAACGTGGGGCTACGCTGCTGTCCCTGCAGCGGCTTCCCGGCTTCATGTGCATGGGGGCTCTCCTCGTGCACCCGTGCGTGCCCACGCACGCCTGGCACGCCCTGGCTCCTTGGCCAGGCAGAGCTGGAAACACTCTGGGAAATAATCAAAATCCCCAAACCCTCTGAATGGCAGCTCCCCTCCACGTGAGTTGTTGAGAAATAGGGACTAAACACTTGCCATGTGTCCCTGCATACGTGTCCTTGCCCTTGCTCAACATGCTCCCAAGTGACCCTACAACAGCAAACCAGCAATTGCTGCCTGAAGTGCAGGATGGTTCCTGCATCCCCATGCTCTGGGCAGAGCTCTGGGTTGCTATCAGGGAGACGTGGGGGCTAGGGGTGTTGACGACTTCCCCTCCCCAGGAAAAGCAAGCCAGGCTTCAAGCATGAGCAGTATGACTGTGCCAAGTGCCATTTGTCTGGCAAAGACTTTTGGACTCACAGACTGCCCTACATTCTCCCCCCACCCTTCAATGACCCATGCCTTGAATGATTGTCCTTGTTTCCCTGCTGATAGAGGCAAACTGCATCTTGCAGCAGGACGGAGACAGCACAGCACCCCAGAGTCCTGGTGGCACAGGTCTTTTTTCTGTTTGTGTTCTGGGGGGCAATAATGGTTGAGGTGTACCCGTTCCCAAGACACCACATTTCTTTTCCAGACCCCTGCCTCTGCCTGTTAGTTGCAAAAATGGCTATGGCACAGGTGATGGGCAGGACACAGGGAAAAGGTATGCTGCTCCTGGGAGGACAACAGGATAGGAGACACCTCATCAGGTCCCCATGCTCTCCACTGTGCTTCAGCAGATGGAGGCACCTGCTCCCAGGAAGAGAACATCTCTGTAGAATCTCCACAGCAGTGCCTGGACTCCAACACCTAAATGTGTACAAAAACTAGTTGTACTTTGCAGTTTGCTCCTAGAAATTATTTATTTTGAGGTTGCCTGATGAAGAAAGGCCCATGGGTGAAGGGAAGCTTGTGCCATGCCTGGCCCTTGAATAAATCTTGGCATTTCTTGATTGGATCTCCCTAGCTTTAGGTTTGCCTTGGGTGGAGAGGATGGATGACTGCCCTTCATCTTGGCAGCAGTCAAGAAATGATGAGCCTGCTTTTGAAGGACAGTCCCACTAGCATGGATAAAACCCCTGGAAGCAAGTGATCCATGGAATACAGGAAAGCCTGGACAATGCAGATACCTGCTTCCTTGGCCAGCATCATGCAGTACTTTGTGGTGTTACAGAGCAGCCCAAACCTGCCTGCCAGCCCTGTCCCCTCAGGCTTTTTATGTTTACTGCAGACCCAGCCCTCCAAACAAAGATTTCTGCTTCATTCACAATCTTTCAGATTCCCAATTAAAAACTGAAAAATTCTCAAGATTAAAGCAGGCAACCATGCAAGCCCTAGGGTAATTTCACCATCCGCTAAAAAAAAAAAAATCTAGAAAATATTAATAAGAAAAAACTAACACAATTCTTCTGCCCTTTAGATAAACCTTACCATTTCCCAGCTAGCTCAGCCCCAGTGCTGCAGGAATCAAACTGATCTGCAGAACAGGTTTGGGACTGCCTCTGGGGCAGATGACCCCCCCATCCCCAGGGCATGGGGCTCCTGCCAGCAAACAGTGAGGGCTATAGGGGTGGTGAGAGGAGTGCAAGGGCATGTGCGTATTTGGGGGAGATGAATGATGCTTAGGCAAGAGTTTGGCTTCTCTTTCCTGTTTTCCACAGCTCTGGAGGCTGGAAGCAGTGCACAGTGTCTCTGAGACACCAGGTGGCTGAGGACCAGGTTCTGGGATGGCACTGGGGCGTGGACATGGAGTGAGAGAGCAGTGGGGAGCACCATGGGGCTGAGATGGGGCCATAGGGGCTGTGACCACCCAGGGAGCTCATGCAGCACCTGCCCCTCATCTGTTGTCATCTGCTTTCTTCTCTGCCTTCCATGGTCTTTTCCACCAAATTAAATTAACATTGCCTCTCACCAGCTTGCCAGGGACATCTATTTATTTATTTGCTTCCAATACGCCAGCAGGGGAGACTTCTTAATGTTGCCTAATTTGCTTCCCCCTGCCTCCACCCAGCCCTGTCCTAATTAACAAAACATTGCTGTTAATGCATGTGACACCATCAGCGGGTTGAGGTGCAGAGGCAGCCCTGGAGCCAGACCTTATTCCCACTCAGCCATGCCTCCTTTTTGGAGGAGCAAGCCAGGTTTCAATGTGGAGGGGTGGGAGCACCACCCCTGCCCTCCCGCATGGCCGATCCCTCCCCATGCTTGGCTCCTTGGCAGGCATTTGGAGCGCTTCTCTGCGGCTGCACAGGCAGCAATGGGAAAAAAAGAAAGTTGTTGTTATTGTTGTTGTTTTAATTTTAAAATTATGCTTTAAATTTTTTTTTTCAAACTAAAAATACCCTCTCATTTTAAAGTTTCCAAGCACGATGCCTGAAGAAGCAAGAATGACAGATGCTGCCGAGTACAGATGTTTTGCTTTCCTTTTTTTCTTTTTAATTAGTAATATTTTCCACCAAAACTCACAGATGGCTATTCGTGTCCCTGTGTCTGGGTCAGGCCAGGACCAGAATGACCTGCTGGGGACATGGCCTAACCACCCTGCAGCGCCGTGGTTATATTTAGGCAGGAGTTCTGCCTTATTAACCTATTAGTTGCCATTACCCATCTGGGCACATCTGAACTGCACTCATCCTCATCTCCAAGGCCTCCTGCTTTCTTTCACTACAGGTCTGCTGGGCAGCCAGCTCCCCAGATATTTCAGCAAGCAAATGCCTCAGCTGACCCTGTTGCACAGCTCTTCCTACAGCCCTGCGTCCACCCTCCCATGCACATCCATCCACCTTCAGGTGTCATGTGTGGAATTGTTTGTCCCTAACACAACATTGCAACATACAGCAGGGCAGCAAGGTTGCAGAGGCAGGCTCTGCACAACGCATGGTGAGATGCTACCACAAGGATGGCTGGGGACAGCACTGAAGGTGATTCACCTGCTCTTCCCTGGACTTCATGTGCCATGTCTGCCTTGCACAGTAGCGGTGTCTCTTCCCTGCATGGCTCTTGCTTCCCAGTGAGACTGTTTGCTCCAGGAAGCCCTGCTGGAAAGCCACCTGCCTACAGTGAGCACCACAATCCCTGTTTTGCTGCCTTCTTGCACACCCACACTCATGTACTGACCATTGCTCCCAGCAAGAGAAAAATACAAGAGCAACATCAACCGATCTCAAACTCTGTCCTGCTGGGAAGGTTTGTGCTTAGCAGCCTAGAGCAGTGATGAATTTATAGAGAGCACAGCTCCCCACGTGAATCCTGGCTGTGGGGAATGGAGATATGGCAGGAAGAGAGGGCAGACTCTGCAGCATGTGCTTATGTGTATTATGCAGCAGGTGTTAGCCAGGAGTCGCTCTCTCGCTGCCCCATCAGCATACTGGGAGAACAGTAAAAAGGCTTCCCTAGGTTTGCAGAGAACTTCCTTTGCCCTGATCAAGGCATTGCTGCACAGGAGCAAAATCGTGGAGCCACAGACACCTCTGTGAAACATCAGCTTGGTGAACTGTAGTGATGAAAACTGCAAGGCAGGAGGAAAGAATTATTGGGAAGGATCTGCCATTGCCATTATGGTGCAGGACAGAAGCCACGTACACCTCCGCCTGTGGCATGGCATGTGGCGCTGTTCCTTGTCTTTCAGCGAAATGAAGGTGGAAAATGGTTAAAGGATACTGACAAAGATCAGCAGACGACTGGTCTTCAGGTGGGGAGCAGCTGCCTAGGCTGGGGCTTTTCTGCAGCAGAAGGAGCAGCTGGCAGGGGAAGGAAAAAGTGCGCAATTACCTGGGGATACGAAGTGTATCTGAGCAGAGCACCCCATCTGCACCGCTTGTGGAGCCATGGGCAGGTCCCTGCTGTAAAACGAACCGAAGTTCCCCAGGACAAGTCACCTCTGCTCTGGCAGCTTGTGTGCACTGGGGACTCACCCTCTCCTGCATCTTTGATGGAGATGTGGAGGTCCATCAGCAACTGAGCATAGTCCAGAGCCCAGCATCAGAGGACAAATGTTCAGAAAAGGGGAAAGGCTTACATGAGGCTGTAAAAAGAAAAAAAAAGTAAAAAGGTTATGCTCATGGAGATATTGAATAGCACAGCCTGAAAGAGCCTGAACTCCTGCAGCTCAGAAATTATATATGCCTAGCAAATGCTAAAGAATCAACTCTAATAGCAGAGTTCTGAATCCCCCTGTCTAAGGTGTGATATGCATTACAAAACATCAAAGCAGAGGACAGAAGACAACCCAGTTTCTTGGCTCTGGGCATGTATGTTAGGCCCTAGTCCCCTCCTCAGAGCCACTTGCTTGTTAACAAAGCTAATCCGTCTTCTGAACCAGGCAGGCAAGAGGTCGAACCAAACAGAGCTGTCAGCCACAGCACCATGAGAGCTCATAGGCTTGGGCTGTACCAGCCGTCTGGGGAGCAGCTCAGACGAGCTGCTGGGGCTGAACTGCAAGTGGGGATGTGAAAAGCAGACAGGGTACAACATGAAAGCCATGCTAAAGAAAGCCAAGAGGCAGTCAGACTGGGAAGGACCGGGAATGACTGTTGTGGCATCTACAGAAGCATCCAGCTTTCCTGGGCCAATATCCTGAGATAGCTCCAGGGATATCTCAGGGACAGCCAGCTTGCAGGAGAGCCTGCCAGGTGGCTGTAACTGGGTGAACCTATGCTAGCAGCAGCCCTGCTTAATGTCAGTAAATGGAGCTGAAATCCTCTGCCTTCCCCAGGCCACAGAGTTTCGTGTAATAGACCCCAAGTGCTCCAAAGCCCAGCCAGGTTTATGTTGCGGGGATATGGCTGTCTGCCTTTTATTGTGTTTTGCTCTGCTATTCTATTATACTGCACAATAAAACGCCAGCTTCCTCCTCTCATTAGCCATTTGCTTGTGCTTGAAGTGCACTGAATGTTTTCACGTGCCTGCAAAGAGAGGTGTAATCTGCTCTTTGGGAGTCGCTCACCTTCCTGCAGACCCGAGGCACACCGCCTGGATTGCAAACGTGGCCACAATGTGTGTGTGTGTGTGTGTCTGGCTGCATGTACAGCCACAGCAGCATCGCATAAAAACTGCTCTGAAAGTACATTCCTCAGGCTGCAGGGTCAAGCAGGCAAAAACTGGGGAAAGGGACATTCATGATTATCTGGGTAACTTTAGTTTGTCCCCTTTACACATCTACCTCCTGGATTAAATGGGGTATGGAGACCTATAAAAAATAATACATGTGAGTGCCATTAAAGACAGCATAGGTGGGAAGGAACAGAAATAAGGTACACCAACAACAGAAAATTTGGTGTTAATTTTCTGCCTTAGATACAGCTTTTTTCTTACAAAATTTGTTTCTTGTTTGGTTGATTTTTGCTTTTAGTATTTTTCTGATGCCTCAAATAAAAATGACATTACATTATAGGTGCAGCAACCCAGCACCTTATGATGCCCCTTGGGTGGTGAGAGGAAAGCAAAGCTAACATGGGCTTTGAGCATCAGATGGCAAATCCAGACAAGGTTTGTACAGACAGGAGCTGTGTTAGGGGAGAGATAGAGAATCCATTTTCCCTTTGCTTTCCTACAGAGATGTACGTGTAGAGAGAAGACAACCACCTTGGTGCAGGAGGTGACTAAGAGAGGCAGCAAGAGCTACCATTACCCTACTCAAGACCACACAGGGCTTGGCCTCTGCTGCATGGACTCTAATTTGGAGAATAAAATAGACCTGTGAGCTTGCAAATATCTCCTGCCACCTCAGCACATGAGCCAGCGGTCTGTGGCCCCCAGTGCAGACTGCAGCTACCCCTGTACTTGTGCTCTGAAGATCTACAAAACCTCCCAGCTTTGAAGTGACCTGTCTCCAACGAGGACCAATAGTTCCCTCTGCTGGGAGGACGGTGAAGAAATGCCTTTAAGCTCCTTTTCCCATCTGAGGACACACAAATCAGATATCCCATTCCTGAAGCATGCTCCCCACAAGCACCTCCAGAAACATCCTTTCCCAAGCATTACTTCCCTCTCTCCTTGCTGTCCTGCTAGCTGTACAGTTGGAGAGTCAAGGCACAGTTCCTGCCATTTAATCAGTTTATTAGATGATGTTCATTTTCCTTAAGCCCTCCCCAATGGTGTAAATGTGCTATTTCCAGGAAATTTCAGCTTGGATTTTTCTGTTTCTAGAGTACAGTCTTTGCTTTCCTAGTTGCGGAGAAAAGCAGGGCAATGTATTCCTAAAATAGCAAAGAGCAAATGCTTCCCATTTCTTTAGATCTTACAATTCTTTTTTAAGCTGATCTGCATAATCTGATAACTAAGAGGTTTTAAGAGTTGGATGATATTAACAACCAAACAGAGCATCCAGAAGCTCCTCTCCTTCATTTCTGGTTCTCAACAGGTAATACTTCATTAGTCTGAGGCATGGGGTTAGGTTCCTCAGTCAGATAACATACCCTTTCCCGAGTCTTGTCAGCCTGAAATCCCATTAATTTTATCTGGAGTGATTGGTAGGAAAACATGGGATGTTTCTTTTTCCTTCACCCAATGAGGGACCAAATTAAGAGCAGTGAAAGGAGGAAGAAAGAGTGTGCTGAGGAAGCAGAGGCTTTGTGTTTTCAAGGAGAAACAGCAGCAGGATTGGGAAGAGCAGAGTGTCTTAAGACATCCTTAGAAAACAGCAGAGACATTAGCACTTTACCAGCATAAAGCAAGCCCTGTCCCACCTTGCCCTGCCTGATTTGGGGTGCAGAAATGCTGTGGCTGAATTAGGTTATTGCTTCCATACCATGACTTGACTCGATTTCGAAGGTTGCAATGAGTAGCCTGTAGCTGTGCTGGCTCTATGTGGCTCAGGCAAATGCAAAGTGATGCACTTGGGGAAAAATGAAGAGATGCACGCAGCTGTATCCAACAGAGAACAAGCTATTATCCCATGAAAGTGCATTTGGTGTGGACAGATTTACAAAAATCTTAGCCTCCTGTTCATTAGCAGTCAAAGAAGCAAACAGAAAGTTGTGCCTTGATTAGAAGAGGAATGGAGAAGATGGAAGCGTGCTTGCACAGACTGGTGAAGCCACATCTGAGATCCAGTGTGTAGCCTCAACCTCTGTCTTGGACAAGACACAGAACTGGAAACAGCAGAGGGAAAGGTGACAGGACTGATCAGAGGCACAGAACATCTCTGGGCACAAAGTAACTAAATTAGTTAGGATTCTGCCGCTCAGAAAACAAGCTGAATGGAGATGTCAAGAAAAACCTGACAGGTTAGGAGAGGGTAGAAAATGAAGTATTTATCTTTGCTGTTGTTTATGGTGCAAGGGCAAAGAAGCATCCAGGGAATTCACCAGGAAACAGGCTTAAAGGGCTTAAAATGAGCACAAATAGTGCTTTTTTTTCCACCCAATATGTATTTAAATTGTGGAACTTGTTGCCAGCGGATCTTGTAGATTACAAGGTTTTGACTGTTTGCAAAAGCTATAGAGCAACAGGAGTGGAAGAAAAAAATCCCATCAAGAGCTATTAAGGGCAAAGATACCATCTTGAGGGGTACGGGAGGAGAGAGGGTATGGCCATACACACCTTGTCTCTTGTGCTTCTCTCCAAAATTTTTGCTAGTGGGAAGTGGCAGAGGGCAGATTTTGGAGGAAGAGGCTTGTTCTGACCCTCACAGCCCACCCTTATGATCTTTGGTAGAAACTTGGGGTGGGCTGGGGATAGGTCATGGGCAGAAGCAGAGATATTTAGGCTCCAGTGATGAAAACCCTGGCAGGCAGTAGAAGAAAACCAGGTCCAGTCTTACCTTATCTACATTTCAGTTTAGCTTCTTAACAAGGTGTGCCATTGCCTTCTACACTCTCTGTAGCCAGGAGAGATGGAGGCGCTGGCACAGGGAAGATGGTATGGATGACCACACTGAGGATCACCAGAAGCACTTGACAGCAGCCAGCAGTGTCCACCTCAGGCAAATATGGAAGGACAAGCATGTAGTGGTGCTTCCCCAGCATATCCCCTCTGCTGCTGGCAAGCTGCTGCTCTGGGACTCCTCAGCAGTGAGCAGTTAGCCGTTCACTAACTCCACTGCTAATTTTGTGACTGCAGAAGGCTGCAGTGTCATTAGCCTGTGACAGGCAGATGTCCAGCTGCATGGTGAATCTCTGCATGCTGTGTATCTCAGCTGATTTATTCCAGCTGAAGATCCGACTGCACTTGGAGTCACAAGCATTGTGTTTTCTCATCTCCCATCACTCCACGTGAGCATCAAACACTGTGCACTTCCCAGAGGGGTAGCACCTCCCTGTCTAGTCCAGGTTACTGCTGCAATTTCAGCTCACATCCCACGGTGCTGAAGGCATGGATCAGTGGCCAGGAAGGCTCACACAGCAGCACAAGACCCATACCACAAGCCCAAGGTCATGAAAGCACTTCTAGCTTTGTTATTTGCTGGAAAGTATTAGCCTGGGAGATCAGGACAAAGCTCCAGTGTGCAGGCAGAGAGCGAAGAGGCAGCTCTTGACCAGAGGAGCTTCCTGACTATGAAGCATCATCACTTTGCAGCCTGAGAGACAAAAGAAGGACTAAGAGAGTCCTCATGCCAAGTCCACACAAAGTGCCTGTGTCACAGCCAGACCACAGCCCCCTATCCAGGGTCCACAGCCCACACAAGAGTATTTGTGCTAAACAGCTTGGCCTCTTCATCAGAGACAACATTTGCATCTAGTTGCATTCAACCTGTTTAGAGCATGTCCATCCTGCAAAACAGAGCACAGCCCAGAAGGTCGTCCGCATCACACACTCAAGGACTCTGAAGCCTTACTGACCCAGGTCAGGCCCAGCTGGGTCTTGATAACCCAGGCACAGAAATCCTGACTTCTGGCAGGCTGGATTTGCTTGGACGGTGCCTAGGCACCAGGATCTTCACGCTCAGCCTAGACTGAGCTCACCAGCCAGGCTGGAATTTGCAAGCAGGGGTCTGTCGGTGCAGACATGATCTTAAGTTAGATCAGGTGAAAGAGAATGGAAGACAGAGGCAGATGTGTTCCCCCATCTCACCGGGGGGGGGGGAAGAGGCTCATTTACACTCTCCATCCTGGAGACCCCAGCAGTGGGCTGGCTGCCTGCTAGCCCCCAGGAGTAAGTACATGGGCAGACCCGACAGTGAGAGATACCCCTAGCTGAAGGGAAAGCACAACCTATATTTCCCCCACCCTGCATCCCCTTCAACGTGACCAGACTCCCTCCCTGAGAGGCCCCATGGCTGGAGCCAGGACAGCAGACATCACCCTGGGCCACCCGTGTTTGTATCAAGCGATGCCTGCCCTGTGAAAGGTGATTATTAAGTTGTTCACAGCTGTGATGACAGCCTTGCCTCTCTGCTCTCACTTCTGCCTTTCCCATATTTCCAAGAGATAATGATCTCATCTCTAACTGTTGAAGATCGCTCCTTCTCCGCTCTTCCCCTCTTAGTCCCCCTCCTCTGTTCATTATGGGATAGAAATATTATCGACCAGCGATCACTAGATGTCAAAAAACCTTATCGCAGAATCCAGCTGCCAACATAGCCTAAACGTGCTTAGGAAATGCCAGTAAATTACAGGAGAGAGAGAAAGTAAGCGAGGGAGGAAACATTAGGATGAGCAGTGAACTGCAATTAACTGCTCCACATTTGGAAGAAGCAGGAAATGTATGGAGGAAAGCAGAGCTAAGGGGTCATTGATCTCGGTAATTGAGGGGAAACTGAGAAATTGATGGTTTCATGGGGTCCAGCTGGGAGGAAAGTGTGCTTTGTGGGCCATACTGGGGAAGGGAGACCACTGCTGTTGGGCACAAGGCTGAGGACCCATTATAATTAAGTCACAGCACCAGAAGTACCCCCCAGCCTTGTTGGAAGCATCTTGTCTGTGCTGTTCAGCTGGACACCTCTCTGGAAAGGGCTTCTTGTCTCATGACCATGTCTAGACTATGTTCTTCCATTGCATAGTCCTGTGACCAGCTTTCTGTCCAAACTGAGTGGATACCAGGGCTTGAGGGTTGACTTGTCAGCCAGGGAGATGAGGATCAGTCATGTCTAAGGACATGTCTAAGAGTGACCTGGAGAGGCATCAGGCCAAGCCTGCTCAGACTGACTCTGCCTCCATGTGTCTTGTAATTCCTTCAGACAACATCATGTGGAAGATACTCCCTAACGTAACCTGGCACAGCCTTCCACAACTGCCCTGAGATTCACTGGATGGCTGTTTAACAGGTCTGGGGGTAGGATGTGAATAAATTCATCAGGGGATCCAAACATACTTGAGGGTTGCCTGTGCAGCTCCTACTGCCTGTCCCAACAGCACAACAAGGGTTTAGCCCTGCAAAGCCCTGGCAAAGCCAGACCATGGGTGGAAGCCAGCAGCTCACAGACCCTGCCTTGTTACACCATGGTGCTCAAGGGATCCTGCCATGCTATCTCCTGCATGTATAAGATGTGATTGGTGTCACCTCAGCTGGCCAGAAGCTTGGGTGGTCCCATGCAGTAGTGTCCAGTAGTAAGTCATGCTAGAACAAGGGGATCTTCTTTATTTGAATGCAAATCTTTTCATGGAGATTGCATATCACAGCCTTCACCAGGCTGCTTGAAAACGAGGAATTCATGTTAGATCTGCGTGATTGGGGACCACAAAGGTATCTCATGGAGTAATCTAGTCTCTCCCTCTTCCTTCCATCTGAGGCAGGATCACAAAATCACAGCATGATCAGGGTTGGAGGGGATCTCTGGAGATTTTCCGGTTCAGCCTCTTGCTAGAGCAGGGTCTCCTAGACGAGGCTGCACAGAGTCGCATCCAGGCGGGTTTCAAATGTCTCCAGAGAAGGGGATGCCACAACCTCTCTGGGAAGCCTGTTCCAGTGCTGTGAAACCACAAGATCAAGCATCTCTGGAGAAGTCCTGAACTTTCATCTTATTTCCCATCACCACTGCCTGATTGTTCCCTATGCACTTGTCTTCAAATATTTTGGTTCGCAGGAGCAGGCCTTAGACAACGCAAACTGCCACAAAGACCTGGAGGCTATCCTGCAGACCCATCTGTCATCTCTCCCTCCATCTCCATCTCCATCATCTCCATCTCTCCTTCTATACTCTTACATGTCCCTCAGCTGAGCTTCCAGCCCCAGGGCCATTTCATCTCCTAGCCTCCTAATGCATGCTCCGTTCCCCTTAGGCCCTGCTTTCCACCCTGTCTGCTTTTCATCTCACACCCAACATCCTCCTAACTTTCCACACTACACACACCTTCTCCATGGTGTGAAAGAAGCTGCAGAGAATGGAGCAGAGATGGAATGGGAAACATGAAACACTGCGCAAACATGTTGCCATGACCTGGCTGCTCCATGGGAATGGTCCAACCTTGGCTCTTACCCAGTGGCAAAGGCAAGATGTTTTAGGGCTGTTTGTACCCCTAAGGGAGAAACACTGATGAGTACAGTTCCTGAGGACAACCACAGGTTCTCTGCTGTGACTTCCTTGTCATGCTGTAGACACCAGGTCCCTATTTGGGAGCCACAGCCCTGACACCCTGCAAGCACAGCTACCACTTACTCCATTAGGAAGATATCTAGGTCAGACTGCTAGAAGAGAGGTCAGGTCTACTAGATTAAATAATCACTTGCAAAATTCACAGCCCCCTTGGAGATGTCAGCATCTACTAGTACAAGACCATTGCTTGTCACTGCAGCTCTGCTCAGCTCATGCTTTGCACAGCTAAGGCAGGCACCAAGAGGCATTGACCTGTGTTCCTCCGTGTGCTCTCTGCCCTGCCTGCAGCTGCTGCCACAGCCAGGAGCTGCACAGATCAGAGGCTCTATGCCTCCAACTCTCCCCATGGCTACTCATGGCTGCAAAAGCACAGTCAGGTCCAGGATTCCCTTTAAAGCCCTCACAATCTAAGTAAGGCTAGGTCACATCAATAATTTTCCCTAAATGGACTAGCAGATGAGCAGAGGATTGTTCTTTTTCTATGGGGTTGTTTCTCCACTCTTTACAATGAGGCATTGCCATTTAAGAAATAGCGGATCACATTTATTTGGCCAGCGAGTGCATCCAAGAAAGATGCTCAGGGTTTGGAAAAAGATGCTCACCCTCCTCCCGGAGATGATGACATTTTATCCTTTCTAATTAAGTTTGTGTCCCAGGCCAGCAGAATCTGGGAGATAGAAATCTCATTTTTCCCTCCTTTGTATTAAATTGTATTTAATGTTTGTGTTAGATAAAGAGCTTATAGCCCTGGCTGTCTTAGTTCTTTTTCCCCATGGACACTGCTTAGGGCAGCACAGTCCTCTCCTCCCTGGCCCCTGGTCTTTGGGGTCTCAGCTGCAGATGCTGATAGCCTAGCTATGGTATGCCTACAGTGCAACCACCTCTTGCTGAGGAATCAGGGAGAGACTTCACCTTCTTGAGGAGTTTCAGGCAGTGACCCCAGTAGAGGAAAGGGAAAGCACAATGAGGACCACAGAAGCTTGTTCTAGTCAGGCTGCCTAGCTGGGCAAAACAGCCCTTGTGGTTGTGACACCTGCACTGCTGTGTAGGGTTGGATAGTAGTGGCAGAAGAAAAGCTGAAACTCTAGAAATCAAAATCAACCTCTCCTGAGACAGTTTCTGTCTGCAAGCGACCTGAAATAAGGCAAGTGTCTATAGACACCAGCAACCAATGTGAAGCTCTCGAAGTCCGGACAAAGCACCATGTCCCACCATGAGTGAAGGTGAATCTTCAAAAACAAGCATAATGACGCTGCTTTCACAACTATCCACTGAAAAAAATTACTTGACTGCACATGGCTCTGCTCCTTGGTGCCGACAAATGCCATCACCATCCAGCCATCATTTACGGACATGTAGAACATCAAAGTCTGCAAGTTTGTGCTGTTTTTTCTCTGTTCTGTTTGGCATTGATGGAGCTATAGACCTGCCCTTCCTTCTTTCTCATATAACTGTGAATGTGACAGAGCTAGTGGTGAACCTGAAGCATATTTGCTACAGAGCTTCAAAAAAGTGGGAAAATCCTCTGTGGCAGCACTCCATCCGTGGAAGCTAGCTCTGCTCCTGTGGAGACCTGTCCTTGGGTTGTGTTTGGCGCGCTGCACTGAGTGTGTGGGGTTTCAGGTGCAGAGAGGTTGGTCCTGTCTTTGGGCCATGAGGAGAGGAAATATTCAACACCCCAAATCTGGACAGCTTCATCCTTTCCTGTGCCGTCCCCTGGGGACTAATGCCTGTGGACCTGCCAGCTCCCAACTGAGGCACCAGCTGGGGCCCTCGCGTTAGCATTGCCCTGCAGAAGGAGCAGCCTGCCTTCCCAACCACACCAATTTTCCCTTGTCTTGTACGACCACAAAGAGGCTCCCTGACCACAACAGCCTTCAAACCCCATGAAGCACCTTGTGTCCGATAGCTGAACTTGAAACCCAGCTGCTGCTTGGAAACCCAGCTGCTCTTCCAGTGTCTCCAGTGCTGCCTTGATCTTTCAGCTTAGTCTGCTCCTGCTGTGACAGTGGAAGGAGCAGGTCATGGATCCCTGGAAATCTGCTTTCCTGTCCCTCCGCTCTCGCCAAGTAGCCTTTGCTACCCTGTCCAATTACAAAAGTGTCACTGTTCATTTGACTGGGTCTGCTGTGTGACAAGCTCACATAGACCTCGAGGGACTTAAAAGTCAGAAAAATTTCAACAGGAGAGTAGAAGCCTCCACTTGCAATTTTTTCATACTTTTCCGTCTGCTCCACTGCAGCAATGGGAAGGTGGAAGGAGAAGGAACACACAATGTGGCTGAAATACAGCAAAGCCAGAAGCTTCATTAACCATGCTCAAGAGTTATTACCCAGACTTTCCTGGTGCTCCAAGGCTGCTTTTAGTTGGCTGAAAGCTTTTAAGTGCAGAGACACTGGATATGGGCCAAATTGTGTGACTGTGATGCTGTCCATGACCTCCTTCAGGCTCCCTGGACTTTTTACCTCCCAGGTGTTCCAGCTGACCTGTAAAATCAATATGCTGGGATGATCTATTTAACTGAGTGCTTGTCTTGGGCCAAGGCCTCCAAGACGTAGATCATTACTAGGCATTTCTGGAAAAAGGCAACTGGGAGACAAGAGTGAAAAGAGTGTAAGCATGGGCACAAGAAGGGAATAAGCTTGCGTTGTTGAGTAGAAGTAGTGTAGTCCACCTTATTGCTCCAGGAGCAATCACACACTAATGATGCATAGCCTGAAAGACCCAAAGGACTTCATATCTTTTCATATGTTTCACAGTCGTCCTGATGGTAGTCTCCTGAGAGTGGGAGACCCAAGGTCCATCTTTTCTCTGATTCACTGATATTCTGTGCAGGAACACATGAGACAGAGTCTTCAGTTGGTGTCCATCGCCATTCTGTTCTGGTGGCTGTCCTGCTTTGGATAAACTGTTCATCTGTCCTTCCTCCAAAGCTCTCTGGACCAACAGGAGCCTGGTACTCAAATCTCCTCTGACTGGAGCAAAAAAGCATATATATCTTCCATTTGCAAACCTGTAGTGACAGAGAGTGGATGAGGGAGAAGGCATATTTTCCCATCGTTTATCCCAGGGATCTTCAAGGCTTTCAAAGCCCACTTGCTTTCTAAACTCACAAATCATACTATGATCCCAGTTTAGCACAAGCTGAGACCGCTGTAGCCATGAGTTGCTACTAGCAAGCAGCTGGGGAACATAACATCTCTGCAAAGTCAACTTAAGGCAGTAAAAAGGTAGTGCCTACACGTGCCTGTTCTAATTTTGTATTAATTACTGCTGTTAAAGCAGTATCCTGATGAGATCAAGCCCTCTGAAAACCAAGGGACAGTGCTTGCTCCAAGTCTTCATCTCCATCTGAGTGTCCAGACTTACATTCTGCCTTGAGACAAAAGATAACAAGGAGTAATAAGTCTGTAAGTGTTAAAAAAGTGAGGGGGCAGCTCAGCATGGCCCCATGTGCCTTTGCTGAAGATGTTCTGGAGAGTGAACCATTTCAGAAGCCAGCATGTGGGTTTATGTCTCCACCCTGGTTCCTCCCCAATGGAAAAAATCTCATTTCCCACCACTAATTGATGCACGTAGCCACTCAGCTCACTGAAATTACAGAGAAGAAAGGGGGTTGGTTTTATTTTATTGGCCATTTATTAGCATTTTTAATTTGCTACATGAGGTAAGTTTCAAAAGGTGCCAGAGAACAGTTTAAGAAATTAGCTGTTCTTAGCATTTTCTCTTCTTTCTGCCTGACTTGGGTCCTCAAAGCCTTAATTAAAGCTAGTGAGTGCTTCCAGTGCAAGACACTGCAGACAATGCATGGCAAAGCAAGCTGGAGCTCCACACAGAGCACCATGCTCCTCCAGGACTTCTGATGGGAGCAGTGAGCATGAGAGAGAAGAGGTGAGATGGTCATCCCAGTCCTCTGCAGGTGTAGGAGGCACATGGGCTGTGGAGTGGGACCACAACTCCAAGAGCTGCTGCAGGAAGCAGTGCTTGATCCAGGTCTGGGGAGAGGGGCAGGCAGGCATCCGTCACACCCTTGGTGGGAAACTGTTGAAGTCTCTCTCCTGCTCCCTGACACCAGTGACCAGATAGATCCACTTGCTGGAGGAATTTCCCTACCCAACACTGGGAAACATTTCTCCTCCTCCTGACCATCATCATATCCCTTGCTGTCAAGCAGCAGCACCACTGAACACTTTGGGGTGCCTGGAGGAATGAAAGGGTTTTGCACAGCTTTTCAAGCACATTGTGTCATAATGTGGAAAGAAGCTTGCTGTAAGTTGGGTCACTTAAGGCCAAGAGCTAGGTGAAAGCAAAAACAAATACCCAAATAAAAACTTGCAATGATGAAGAAGTTGCCAAAAAAAAAAAAAAAAAAAAAAAAGAAGGGTGGGGTGGGGTGTGAGCAGACTATCGAGATTGAACATAATGTTTCGGTTTCTCCTTGGCTGCTTCAGCCCCTCTTTAACTTCCTTTCTTATTCTGGTAGGTCAAGTGAGACACTAACCACCAACTCAGAATAGATCTTCTTTGTCTCAGCTAACCAGTGCCTTCCTCTCCCCTCTGGCCAGCCGTGCTGGGCATCCAGACTCGGAGAGCAGAGAAGAGGCCACACTGCTGCCAACACATGGCCCAGCTACAGCCTTGCTTTTATCCTCTGCCGGGTGATTAAAAGCAGCAAGCACATCTCCACCTGCTCACTGTGGGCCTCAGCCCAGCACTATTGTCTGTACCAAGGCAGGAAAAGTGTAGGAGACTGGAGAAGTGAAGGGCATGTCCTCCTTCCAGCAGCAGGGAAATGGCCAAGGGAGAAGTTCCAGGGAGCTGTAGCCCAGCCATAGAGCATAGTGACAGCTTTGCTTGATGCTTGTCTTAGGATTTATGATAGAGAACGTGTTTTGGAAGAAGTCTGGGTATGGAAGTAAGTGTTGGCTAAGCCAGGGACAGAAAAGGGACCACCTGCCTTCTGCAACATGAAGCAACCATGCACAGATGGGATGATATCCTTTGAAGAGAGACTGGTAGCCATGACCTTGCAGAAATGGAAAATTTAGATCATTTTGCTCCACATGACTCCACCTGTTGAAATGCAAGGACAAAGCGTGGCTGGAGCTGCTCAGGATGGTGTGGATCTACAGGCTCTGGATGGAAGCTGTCCCCAGCTGTCTGTTTGGCAATTGCTGTCTCAGCCAGCAATGTGATCTGGGCCAAGGCCACCCAGGGCTATCAACCTCTGGGTCTGGCATTTTCAGCTGTAGTTGAAACAGCATCTTTAGATTGTCTGCAGTGAAAGCCTCCAGAGTTAAGCCTTTCCCTTTGCATCCTGCCTCGGTTCCTGCCCCTTGACTGTTACCATAGTGCAGGGACCTGACTAATCAGTAGGGGCGGCATCGTTACCTCCCTCATTTGCTCTTTGGATGGCAGTGATCAACAGTGACCACAATAGATGAGACTGAAATTCTGACTGGACCACACTGGACTCTCCACCAACAAAGTGACCTGAATACTTTGGAGTAACTGGTACATCTTCCAGTGTGGGACAAAGGACATGTCTCCAGGGGTCACAGTTCAAAATTGTCCCCAACTGGAGACTTCCCTTTTGTCTTGCTGCATGCCACGCTTTCATTCAGCCTTTATCCTGTATGTGGGCATTGAAAAATTGCACAGAACTGTTACTCTTACATCAGGTCTGCACAGGAACACCCCTATATCTTGCCATCAAAGAGTGGTCAATGACTTCTGTCTGGCTCCATGCTAGCAGCATGCAAGGGGCTAGAGCAGGAGAGGTCCCCCCTGGGGCATCTCTTTGCCATGCACACAGGAACAGGTAGAGATGGCTCTGCAGAGGCTGTGACTGGTGCTGTCATTAGGCACGAGGCAGCTTGTGCAGTGAGCAGGAGCTTCTGCATATCCTGCAGCCCCAGGGAGCCGTGCGGCGTGTAGCTGGGTACCATCTGTTCCTACCTTCCCCACCAACTGTTCATCCCTTTCACATCCATAGGGCTCTTGTTAACACGGCTCTCCACTGAGAACCCTGCCGTCGTGCTGGGCTCAGTTTTCCTCTTCTTCCTCCTCCTTCTCTGAGTCTTCTGAGGGTTACTCCACCCCAACTTTAATTAACACTGGGGAGAAAGTGAAAACAGCTCTTAGTTGATCGTGGCAGGGGATGAGACCTAATAAACCCCAGGAGAGGAAGAGTGACTGCAGAAATCAGGGTAGTAAAATCAGAAACCTCTGAAGCAATGCTGGGCTCAGGCTTTGCAGCCGGTTAGTATTCAGCTGGAACATCACGTTGTTACAGACAATGCATTAACATCAAAGCCGCTGGGTCAGCGGTTTTAGTTAAGTGATATATTTAGTATTATATTTTTATTGTGTGTTTTTTACACTGTGTTTTTATTGTTATGTTTTCATGTTCAAGTTTTTGCAAGAATTTAGTGCTGCTGAAAAGTACTCTATCAACAGCCCTGGAGATTGAAGGCCTTTGCCTATATCCAGAGGAGACAGCGCGTTAGCAGCCTGCTGGCACCACACTGGCTCTCTGCCTCAACCCTACTCACAGAGATCACCTTTAGAGGTGAGGGAGCAGCACCGTTGGCACTGCCAGCAGAGAAGGAAAAAAAGATGTATTTGTGGGGCCCCAACACAGGCTAAGACACACTGAAACCCTTATGCTCCAATGCCCCACTGTGCCAGAGGGAGTCAGGCACATCACACTGGGATTTCACGGTGGTGGGTGCCATGGATGCTTCTGATCTGCAGGCCAAAAGTCTTGTCTAATAGTAGGGTTCAGCAAAACCCATCTGCTGCAGGGAAGTGGAGACATTAGTCCCCCTCCTGTAGGAATAAGATCTGTACAAGAAAAAATCTGAGATCAAGCTTGGTTGGGTGATGGGTCGGTGGCAGAGTGAAGTCCCCCATCTCCTCTGGTGCTGGTCAGGGGTGCAGGGTGACATGGGTCACTGGTGCTGCTCAGTGGTTCTCCTCCCTCACTCCTCTTCCCCAACACATTGCTTTCCCCTTGCTCATAAAAAGCTGAATTGACAGGAGAGGAGAGGATTAACCTTTGCCACCCGTGTAGGCTGCTGCGTACAAATATTTCTCTCCAAAGCATCAAGTAATAAATGAGTCTTCATCTTTGTCAAACACCTTGGAGTCCATTTGCCATGTCTCCCCAAAGGCAGCACAGCGGGGCAAGGCAGTGTGTGAAATACAGGAGGACTATAAATCTCTCCAGCACTGTATGGGCATTTTACAGCTTGCAGTTTTCACTGAGAAGTGGCTGTAAATAATGGAGGGGGAAGTCTGCCACCTGTCTCCAGGGGAGGATTTATTTGGGTGTAAGTGCTATAGATCTTCGTATGTATGCTGCTGCTGTAAATAAGCAAAGTTTAAGCAGTGACCAGGGTCTGTCTGTCTCTCTCTCCCCCCTCCTCCTCTTTCTCTCTCTGTTGTTTCACCTGTTTGTTCCCCTCTGTTTCCCTGCTGTTACAGGCTACATCTCGCTCCCGGGGTGGGCATATGCCTGGAGAGTTACTTGAAGAGGAAGGAAGCCGGTTGCTGTGATTGACTATACATTCTGCTTTTACATTCAGCCCTTGCAAAGGATTCAAGGGAAAGAGAAGCTGATAGTTAGGATTCAGGACCCACTGCTATGTACTCTTCAAATGCTCCTTTGAGTTCTTGGTTCAGGATTTTAATGATGCTGTTATTTTTGTGCAGAAGCATATGGTTTGCTCCAGTCTGTGCTGTGTTGCAGTACTGCCAGCCCATTTCAAGTCACTGCGCTGAGTGTACCTGGAGGGAAATTAACTCTTTGCAGAACTCCCTGGGCATTGAAGCTGCCAGTTCATGGAGAGTGCTGGGGACACCCCTGGGATGTGGCTTGCACTCTGGCCGCCATGGACAAAAGACTTTGTGGAAAACCAGCACTGTGAGGACATTCCAGGCCGGCTAAGAGGTAAGATGTATCCCTCAGGCATGGGGCCAATTGCAAGTCAAGTCCAGGCGTGTGCAGCTTCATGTCTGGGGATGGTGAAGGACTTAAAAAAATCACTGCTGACTGAATAGCAAAGCAGCCTCAAAGGGACTGCAAGGACAGTACTTTTTTCCACCAGTAACCTACAGTCCAGCTGGTTGTTGTCCCCTGCAACCAAGACCCAGCAGAAGGTGACCTATTTCGTAGGCTATGTTTGCAAGCAGAGAAGCAGATCTTGGACATACCTACAGACTGCAAAAGGATGCCTCAGGCTGTGCGTGCTGCATTGGAGAATGAGCACATGGCCCATGGGTTCTGTCATTAGGAGGTGGTGTCCGCTGCTGGCAGTGTTGCAAGAAACCCACTCACCTGAAGCTACCAAGCTACCAGTCACTGTCAATGCAGAAGCATCCTCCTTCCATGCTTGGCTCCACATATTCCTCCAGAGAATCCTTGAGCTCCTCTCAAACTCCAGAAGAGGAAATACAGATGTATGGCCAAAGCCCTGGCAATGTGCACTTGCAGCTAAAAAAGCCAGCCGTATCCTGGGCTGCACCAGAAGCAGCAGGGCCAGCAGGGTGAGGGAGGGGATTCTCCCCCTCTACCCTGCTCTCATGAGACCCCACCTGCAGTGCTGCGTTCCGCTCTGGGGCCCCCAACATAAGAAGGACATGGATGGACCTGTTGGAGCAGGTGCAGAGAAGGGCCACAAAGTTGATCAGGGGGCTGGAGCACCTCTTCTATGAAGACAGGCTGAGGGGGTTGGGGTTGTTCAGCCTGGAGAAGAGAAGGCTCCAGGGACACCTTATAGCATAGTGATAGGACATGGGGCAATAGCTTTAAATTGGAAGACAGTAGATTTAGATTAGATATAAGGATTAAACTCTTTACTGCAAGGGTGGTGAGACACTGGAACAGGTTGCCCAGAGAAGCTGTGGATGCTCCATCCCTGGAAGTGCTCAAGGCCAGGCTGGATGGGGCTTTGAGCAACCTGGTCTAGTGAAAGGTGTCCCTGCCCATGGCAGGGGGTTGGAACTAGATGATCTCATTAAGATCCCTTCCAACCCAAACCATTCTGTGATGCTGTGAGCCTCACAGGCATTCAAAGGCCCATCTGATCCATTTGCAATTTTTGGTGAGCCAGAAAGAAACTAGAAATTGTAACAGCAACAGAAATTGTCACCCCACTGATGTGGGGTGAGAGAAAATCCCTCTCCCCATCAGCTTGGCACTGCACACATATGCAATAAAAAGGCAGACCCAATTCAAAACAGCATGTAGCAATCTCTACCATGCAATATTAAGCACTGCCCTTCCCTTGCCCTTCAATATCTTTATAAATTCTACCCTCCCTTCCTGCCCACGCAGCATCTTACAGAAATCAGAGGAGAAACAAAGAGCTGAGGACAACGAGACCTGGCATCCTGCAACAAAGAGCTCTGCGATTTCTTCAGGAGATCCCCATAGCAAGATTAACATCTCTTTACAGCAACATCATCTCTACTTCTTTTATGTCCCCAGGGGAAGATAAAATTGTCACCAAGTGCCAGAGAATGAAGCTTGATGAATACTGAAAAGACATTAACCTGCAAACTGGGTTGGACTGGTCCCAGATGGGGACTGATGGGTGACTGTTTTTAATTAGCATTTTCAGGAGCTGGGGAGAGAGGAAGACATATCAGGGGTCAAAGCCACAGGGGGAGCATAAGGAAACAAGGCTAGCATTAATAAGGAAGGACAAGTGGCACAATCTACAGTGTGGACACTCATCCTCCTCTGGGACATGCGTCCTAGTCCCCTCTGCTCCCACAGACCTAAAGCAAAAGTGGTCTCAGGATGGTGGACAGGGGTGCTAGGACACATCCCTGCCCCAAAGACACCCCTCTGAGCTCCCACACCATGGGTTGCTCTAACCACAAGTTTGGGTGAGTTGTGGCTTCACCCTGCACTTCAGTAGAGGCAAGGGGCTCCTAGTCATCAAGGCTGCCTCATATTTCCCTTCCCATGTCTCCATGAACCAGAAAACACCTTCCATGGGAGACAACAGAATTGCTATTGCTAATTTTCTTGTTTGCCCGCCCTCCCTTTTTTTTCAAACCAGTATCTCTCAAACATGTGTTAAAGGCGGTTGATTTTATGAAATGCTGTTGCTGAACTGAATTTTGCCATCAGTTTGTGGGCAGCTTGTACACTTGTCTGTCCCTTTCAAGTGACTTCTCATATTGATGTTTCCTATGGTGACTTGTTGTCCTCTGTATAAATATCCCTCAGCGACTGGAACAAAAAGGCTCAATTAGAGAAGGGTTCCTCTATGGGTTCCCTGAAATTACAGTGGTTTAAATTGCTGCTCAGCAACCAGGAGCTAAATTACAGTGCTTCAGCACTCCTGGCAATTGCTGTTTCTCCATTCACATGCCACGAACTGATGGGTCCAAACAAAGAGAACTTTGCTGATGGAGAGTAGGAGACACGTAGGAAAGCCCTGGAATATCTTAGTAGCAGATTCCGACCCTCTCACCCCAAGGAGCGTCTGTTGAACTCCAATTATATCATGCTTAGATTCTATTGGAGGTGAGTTTGGACAGGTCACTTTCTGGCCCCAAAGGGACAGACAGTTTAATGGGGTTTGGCCATCTCGCATGGGTGAGGAGATACAACTTTAGGACTAGTTTAGAAGGTGAGTCTGGAGCTCCTCCCTGAGGACAATCCTTCTGGTGGAACCAAGTAGACTCAGCATCTCAAAGCTGTCTGTTGGTTGGTCAGCTTGCTGGTCAGTACTGCTCCTTTCTGGTCACCATGACCTCAAATCCATCTTCTGTATATGTTTGGGGCCTATAAATTAATCTTATGTGTCTTCTGCTGTTTGTGGGCTGGGACTTGCTAGTGCCATGATGTTCCCCCAGTGTGAGTAGTTTTGGGAAAGAACTGGAGAAAGACAAAAATAGCAAGCGAAGCACTGGAATTACAGCTGTGTGAAGAACAACCAGCTAAGCTAAGACTAAGATTTGGCAAACTGATAACCAAGGTGTGAGAAAGGTCTGCAAGACTGTGAGGTGGGAAGAAGGGATGGGCAGTAGTCAGCTGTTTTCTGTTCCTTACAATGGAAGAATTAGGAGGCAACAAACAAAGCCTGTAGGTAGTAGATTGGAAGTGGCCATAAGCCACCAATGTGCCCTTGCACAGAAGGCGGCCAACAAGGTGTCAACCAGGACCCCAAGGCCTTTTCTACCAAGCTGCTTTCCAACTGGGTTCACCCAGCATGTATTGATGCTTAGGGTTCTTCATCCACAAACTGCATGATATTGTTGATATGAAACATTTACATGGGTCCAAGGATAAATTAGATGAAAGGTGTGTGTGGGGGGTGGATTTATGGTCATTGTTACTGGGAGAGTTGTCTTCTCCTTGATATCTCCCTTAGAATTTGCTGTTGGCCATGGTGTATGTTGTGAGGGACATTTCCACATCTCTATGCAGAAGTCAGCTTGTGCCCAGAGCTGAGCTGGGCCACATCTTAGTGCAAACTAGCAAATAAAAACATGTGCTGGGGCAGAACAGGAGATCTGCTGCTAGCCTGGGTCATGAACCAGAGTCTCTGATAAGAAGGCTGTCAAGACACTGGTGAGGAGGAATTTGGTATAGAAATTCAGTTCAGTCCTTTCCACCATAGAGTAACCCCTGGTGAGACACTTTCCCTGCCTAAGACTGGGTGACCTTTCTGCAACCTGGCAGGCACTGCCTGCAAAGTGCCCACCTCAGTGCCCCCTTTGAGCCCACAGGTCGGTGATATTTCAGTGTGCCTTTATTTCTCAGCTTTCCCCATCTGGACAGGACAGCCCAGGCTATCACAGTACCAATAGGCAGGTGCGAGCTGGCTTTTCAACTTCTGTTTTCAACTTTTTGTCTTAAAATATCTTGAAAAGTGCTCAAATAATTTTTTCCACCAGCAGTTTATTTGCTTTTGTTCACAAAGCCATATTTATCTACAAAAAAGAAGTCAAACCTCTCAAATGCTTGAAACACAAGAATGTGGGGCTGACAGGGACTTCCAGACTTGCCAAATCCAGTCCCTGTTGTTGCAGCAACACATCACAATGCCCTTTCAGAGCTGAAGTTTGCTCTCTCTTAAAAGCTGTTTGGATTTCTTCCCCTGTGGCTCCTACTGGGCAGCTGCTCCAAACCCAATTGCTCTAATGGTTCGAAGCCCTCAACTAATTTTGAGTCCAGTTTATTCATGGCTAGGTTATACACATTTGATATCATGCCAGCACTGTCCTTTGGCTGAAATAGCTCTCCTCCTTCCATGGTACTTTCTCCCCAGACTTATTTATAGAAAACCATCCCCAGCCTTTGTTAATACACTATAATTTTTTTTATTATTATTTTTTTTCCCTGCCATTTTGGAGAGTAAACAGTCTCATGACCTCTCCCCACACCGTAACTCCTCTGGTCCTCATGCTATTGCAAACGCACCTTCAGCTTCCTCCCATCTTGGGTGGAAGGGAGCATGGAATCTGCAAAAGATGATGTTTTCCCTGGGAAATGGGATTTTCGTGTGGGTCCTAAGAGAAATCCCGTCCCTTTCCTGGGCCTTTCCTCCTTCTGGTGTGTTCCTGGAAGGAGCAACAATGTCTCAGTGAGCATCTTTCATAAAATCTTATACAAAAAGAGCTTCAAGATTAGAGGCAGCTTCTGGCAACAACAACAAAATGAAAAGCAATAGAAGGGGAAACTGCAAATTATTTGAAAATATGTAAATCCACTTATTAAATAATTCACATGAATTGTCACACATGAAGGTGGAAAAAAAACTTGGCAAGTGTGTATATCCTTTCTCTATCAAAGGCACACTGTTATTGGCAGCTGTTGTTCTCTTTCATCCTCAGATTCTTCTCTTTCTGCTCTCCACATTTCAACCTCTGCTTTCTACTCTATCACCTGATACTGGGATTTCCAGAGTGCTTACACCATCAGGCAATATCTTCCTCTCATTTCCCTCCTTTTTGTTCTGCAGCCTCCCTTAAATTGTTTCCATCCTTGGTGGACTCTATCTCAGGATCACCAGGAAATGAGTTTCCTATATAACTTGGGCTTTTCTACATCAGCAAGGAAAATGATAAAGACCCCATGTCCTGAGGGTTATTTCTGCAGCACTCTGCCCTTACTGGGTGAGGTGTCTGATAACTGTGGCTGGACAAGCTTCATTTCTGGCTGTAACTGATGGGAAAGCTCCACCAGCCACAGCTAAGACTCACCCTGCATCCCACCCTGTGATGTTCCCAGCATTGCCAAGACCATGTCCTAACAGGGGAGTATGGCAGGGCACTAGCAAGAGCTGAACACTTCCCTTCAGAAAAAGAATCCCTCCAGTGAGATGGAGATGCAGGTCCTAAATACCAGATTATGGGAGAGAGGCTCATGGAAACTTAAAAGCAATACAAAAGACCAGCAAATACTGATTTTGGAAGAAAAGAATTTAAGGAAAATAGGGGTATAAGAAGCCACCAAGCTCTCATTTCTGGGTGACGGACATTTGAAAGGCATTTCCCTCAGGCACTCTGCACAAATGGTGTATATCTATCTTCAAGTCGCTAAGGTTCAGCCCAGTGCTGAAGACACACTTGGTTTAATGCATATGTTAATTTTCCCTCTCTCCTGCTCCAGTCAGGGGATTCCCAAGTTCCATGTCATTAGGGCATGGGAAACTCCACCCTAAGAAGGCCACTGCATGTACCCTGATCCTTTATCCCCAGGGTTTCCTACTGGTAGCTTGCCCATGCTGTCCCCACACAGATGATGGGATTCTGGCAGAACAGGAGCCTGGCCCAGAGATATTTTCTCATGCTGTGAATAAAAGAAAACAAACAAAATGTCTATTCCAGATTGGGCTAGAACAGGAATAATAATCCTTCAAGGCTGGTTTGGCACAATCAAAGTATTTCACTCCTGTCATTGCCGACTGCTCTGTTCTTGCCTCAAAGATTTCTGTTACCCTGGGGTTGCATTTCTAAGTGAGCACTGAAAAAAGTCAGAGACCCTTAATTTTACAATTCCAAAAGGTATTGGGAACAGTTACTTTTGGAGTTGGGAAATTCATCAGTCTCAACCATTTCCCAAGGCAAGTTTTGGTTTTGAGAAATCAGAAGTTATTTATTTTTTGGAAGGGGGGGAAATCATAAGATTTCCTGAACATCTCCAAGTTGATCCCCTTGAGCCAGAGGATTTCACGGTGCTGTTCCCTTGTCTTCTGGCAGTGAAAGACAACCACGGGTAATTAAATGGATAAACAAAATAAGAGACAGGTCTGGGATCAGATACCCCTTGTCTGGGCCACTCCAAACACCCCAGATTTGTCTCTTTATGAGGCCCTGTATAGCTGGGCTATTCCTCTGCTGGCACCTGGCTCTGACAATATGTTATTTTCATACTCTGATCACCAAGGCATTGATAACCTCATGGGGAAATGAGATAGATCTCTGTTTAGTAGATTTTCCTTCATTCTCAGCAGGTATTTTCCCACCTGCCCTTTTACCTGTCAGTTATGATGGCAGAGCCTGAAGTGAAGAGACTCAGTCACTTCTCTTTTTCTTTTTTTTTTTTTGGTGCCGTTTATAATTTTTACTGAGAAAAGCAAGACATGCTCCATAAATCAGCCAGCAAGTTAGAGAGTCACACTGCAGAGTATGCAGTGGGATGAGGCACCAGCTGCTCTTTGCAGATGATAAAGCTGTAAATATAATGCTGGTTTAAAGGATGCAGCCTGTAGGTTGTGACACCCTGTGCCTTTGCACCACCCATTAGTATTTCACGAGAGGTTCTCCAAACTATTTGAACAGCCTTATCAGGACAGGCTGCCAAGTCCATGCCAGCCACATCCACAAAGCCAGTCAACCTGCGTGGGTGTGCAGGGGCTGGAAACACACTCAGATCTTCCTGAAGGTCACAGCAGTCAAATATCATGCCTGGATTCATTCAATATGCAGCAGGGAGCAGGAACGGACTCCATTCCTCTTCTATAGGACCTTGAGTTGTTTGATGTAAGGCTGCATGCAAATCACTGCCCAAGGATGTGTTTGTCATATAATTAATATTAGCTCCCACCCTGGAGCATACTTCTGTCAACACAGAATAAATATTCCCCATCAGGATGAGGGCTGGGGAGATCAGGACTTGAAGAGCTTGGATAGTTCTGTGCTAGCCACCAAGGACCAATTCACTGGTGCTTCAAGGCACCCAGTGAACTACAAGATTGCTCTTCGCTCCACCCCCCCACCCCCCGCCACCCCCCAAGAGTTTCAAGTTTGGGGTTTTTTTTTATGATTTAACCCAGTTTTCCCTTTGGGAGTGGCCTCTCCCTTCTCCAGGAGGTGATTGAAAGCCCATTGTACAGAGATTTCCAGAACAGTTGTGGACATGAGGGGGAATGGTGAGGCAGAGAAAGTCCGGCTCTGTACCCAAACATGAGCACCGTGGTCTGGTGTTGCAGCAAAGGACAGGATTTTTTTTTTTTGGGGGGGGGGGGGGGGGATGGGGAGGGAGGAGAGATAAATAGTTTATTCATTGGAAAACATATGTGGGAGAGGGTGTAATGAACTTTCAGACTAAACTTGGCAAGTGTTTCCAAGCTAAAGAGGGGATGTTTAATCACATTTTCTTTGCAGAGAAGGCTGAATGATGAGTTTCAGCAAAATTTCTAAATCAAATGTCTGGTTTTTTCAGTGATGCTTGTGTTTCTCAGCCTGATGGTGTGCTGAAGGGGCTTAGCAAGGATCTCAATCACTAGTTGAAACAGTCTGGCAGAGCCTTCACTCATAGTTTCTGGATTTTAGTACTTTCTGTTAGGAGAAATGCTGACTGAGCAAACAATCAGTGAGATTTGGCTCTGCCTAGCACCTCCACCCATATGACACTGGGCATCATCCTCCGCTTGAACCCATAACCACAGGCTTTAAAGCCAAAGGGATTCACAACAGCTTCGCAGGGATGAGATAGGCTGTGGATATGTGCAGGCTTCTGCACTGGTAGCTGGTACTGGGTGCAGGAAGGATTTGCTCCATGAGGATGGCATCAGCCAGAGTGGTGACCTCCCTGTCCTCTCCTTCTTCCAAGATTTTTGTTGTAATTGCATTGTGAGGCTCCCAGGAGTTGGTGTTTTCTGATCACAATAAACAGAATGTTTTGCTGCTGCTCAAACAGAGGCTGCCAAGGTAGCACAAACAAAAAAAAAAAGGTTTCATTAAAAAAAAAAACAACAAACAAAACAAACCCAAAAAACAAAACCCAAGCAAAAAAAGAACTAAACCAAAACAAAAATATTGCGCCAAAAAAATTATGCAAATGCTTCAGAGAAGATGAAAAATTAAGCATTCCAAACTAGCCAATAATTCAGTCTTCTCAGTCTCTTTTCTCTTCCCCTGTCTGCATGGGACCTGAAATTACATTGTACAGCACCTGCCTTGCTGAGTTGTCCTTGTACCTGCCAAGTTCCACCCCCGCCAGGGGACACCAGCTCCCTGGGCTGAGGCACACCATGCTCTCCTTGTTCAGCTTTATCAGGAGCAGGCATCTGCTCAAGCACTGCCTCTGTGCAGATGCACACAGGGCTTCCTGTGCCTACCCTCTCCGTCCCTTTCGACAGGAGCAAGAGGCTCCTGAGATCTTGCAGTGGGCATCAGGTGGAGGAAAGGAAATCCTATTATTGCTCCTGACAGAAAGGCCCTGTGGTGTGGTGGTGGTGCTCACACTTCACTGGCCAAAGGAGAAGCCACCTAGCTGCAGCTCCACACCCCACTGCCTCCAGCCCAACGAGAGCACCAGGAAAGCTGCACCGCCAAAATGCAGGACCTCTGGCTGTATACATATTACATACATAGCACTGAGCTTGTGAAGGCTGAGGAGAAGGAAGTTCAACTTCAAACTTCCTTTTTGCAGAAGGGAGATGGAGTCCCAGAAGTAAGTAAAATGCCAAGCAGTTTTGTATACAGTGGCACACGCGGTTCATGGTGTACTGACACCCCCACCCCCCCGCCACCTTTTGTCACCCTGAGCAGTACAGGCAACTTCAGCATAAGCACTTCCGTGGTGGGGTGGCTTTCACCATGTGGACTGTCAGTGCCAACAGGTAGGGGAAAACAGCTGTTTTGCTTGTCTGAGGTTTTTAACCCCCTTACTTGCAGCTGAACAACCACTTCTGGCTCAGCCGTTACCTCCAGCTGCATCACCCCCAGGTATCACAGCTCAGCTGGCACACAGTGCCTTGGTGAATCAAAGCAACCTGCTCTGTGGGCTCAGCCTGATAAAATGCACAAAAGGGAGCAGCTAGCAACAGGAACAAAAACATGACGCCCCAGGATTCTCAGTCAAAATGTTCACCCACACCTGTCTCTTAGTAATATTTTCGGCAATGGAAAAGGGAGTTACATGAGGTGACCTTCAGCACCTCTTGGTGGTCCCCCATTGCCTTCAGACTCCTGGCATGAAACTCTGTTCCTCGCCATTAATGTCACTTTCCAGCCTTGCCATACATCATTCTGCTGAGCTTTGTCTCCTTACACTCATTTGCCTTCACTATTTCAACAAAAAACCTTGAGATGCCAGGTTGCTCCCCCACCATGCACCGCTGGCTCCCCCAGCTTGGCAGCCCCCCACCACCATGGGAAGCCTGCCATGGGTTCCCCCTCTTCAGCCTCTGCCCCTGTAATGAGGTGCTTTTGCACAGGAACTGCTGTAGTTAACTCCAGGAGGGTTTGTCTAAAAGATCTTCCACAAATAAAACACCCACTGTACCACAGCTGTCTTGCACAAAGCAGAAGGAAAAGGAAATTTATGCTGAAGATTAGGGAGCAGTGCTCTCAGAGAGAGCTGGTTTTGGCTATCGAACCCTCTCCATAGGAAAGTGTCAGAGGACCTGCTGCCTAAGTGATTTAAGGGCAGGCTAGACAGATCACAGTGGTTGTTCATGGCAAATGGCGGAAATTATAGGAAAGCATCTTTTTCTGAAGCCACATGACAACCCCAGTCAGAGAACTGACAGAAAGCAAGCTGCCTGCATAGATATATGTGGTGAAATACAGAAATATGCACAGGCATCTATATTTAAGCCAGATCAGCTCCACATCTGGCCTTACGACCAGTTGCACAAATGTGGCTGGGGAAATGGTGCAGAGGGGAGAAAGAGCTGCCGGAGGCAAAGGAGACGGTGAGAGATGTATTCACCCATACAGTTGGTAAGAGAAGTGTTCATGGACTGCAGCCTGACTCACTTGGTGCACAACCTGGGGACTTCTGTGCTGCCTGGCACTTTGTTTTCTTAAAGCTGCTAACAACTGGAGTCTTGTGAAAAATCTCAGCTTGTTTGTTTTACTTATAGCCCTCGTGATTTCATGGCTGAATTTGAGGATGCAAACCCTGCCGATTGAAAGGCCAGCAGGCAAATCAATAGATCCAATGCCTGCTCAAAGCCTTTTCATTTTGGGAGCTTTTTCTCATCACTTCCACAGCTGCACAGGACGGATTTACCAGAGGGCAGAGAGGAGAGAAGTAGTGAGCAATGTTAGGGAGAGGTGGAGCAGGGGCTGCTGTGGGGCCACACTGGTGCTGACCCAGAGATGTCAGCACTGCTGTGTCTAGACTGGTGCAGCAGCAATTAGCATCCAGCAGAGCTGCCAGACTAAAATGAACCTGCGCCTGGGTTGTAGTATGGACCTTTGTCTACTGCCGGTCTGGTCCCAGGCTTTGTGTGATGTGCTCTGTTCATCCCACTGTCTTGCCGTTTGCTCAAGAAAGACAAGTTTTAGGGAAGAGTAAGAAGAGGAAAGAAGGAAGGCTGGAGAAATCTCTTCTGGCAACTCCTTTTGATCATGAGCAAAGAGGTAACCCTTCAATGCATCCTTGGTATCACATTTGTGCCTACCTTAACTGTAGATGCTCAGTTTGACTCCATTAAAAGCTTCATTGGCTTTGCCATTTTGCACTGGTTTTCAGTCCTCTCTGCTGGTGTTCGTGGAAGACCAGGCTTCTGAGTGCATATGAAAGTCTAGCAACCAACCAGCCAGGCTAATAAGCAGGGAAAAGTTTACAGCTTGCAAGATCTTCAGGTATAGCAAACTTTTGCTTTATGTCAGCCCACACAGCCCCCAAAAAAGTATCACAGTAGCCCTGCTTCAGAGGCAGTCTTACGAGACAGAGGGGGTAACGCAGTGGCTGGGAGATGAATTAAATGCAACACTCAGGGAAATGCACACTGGGGGAAAGTTCAGCTTCAGGCTGCCTCAGGGATGGAGCACGCCTTGCACACAGCAGGTCCCAGGAGTCACGCACCAGGGCTCATTCTGGAGCTGGAGGCTGCATCCTTGCAGGAGACATGCTACAGGTCTAATGAGCTTTGTGCCATGGCAAGCTATTACAGGTCTCCTGCTTCCAGCCTCCTGTACACTGCACCAGAGTTTGGTTTATGCTCTTAAATACATACATACATGCCCTAAGTCGCTCGCATGGCTGGACAATCTTTAGCTAGCGTTACCCTGCAGTTACATGCAGAACTAGTAGTGATGCAGCAGTGATAGCAGCTCAGGGTTTTCAAGCTGGAATCTGGGCTGCATTACTGCTGCAGAGTGGAGAATTATGCTTCGCTACTGCAGCATCTCCCTAAGTGGTAAATGTTACATGGTGGCCACCAGCCTGCTGATTTCTGGCCCACAGACAGATCCAGCACCCTCCCACAGGGACCAGAGTGGCTGTGTTAACTCACACAGCACGGCTGGTGGGATGGCTGCCTGGCCTGGCCAGCTTCTGCAGAAAGCTCAGTGGCACTGATACAGAGCAGGCTCCTTGTTGCGGTACACATGCATGTCAGCAGCAACACACAACAGTGCTGTCTGCCCAGCTGCCCATTCCCATTGTAGCCCACATGCCAATCTTCAGCCTTATTCTCCCAAGCTAGGGAAGGTAAAATGTTGCACTGGCTTTGACTGCAGTGATTAACAGGAAAAAATCCCCAACATGATGAATGAGAGGGATGGGAATGTTACAGGAGGCTTCACCATGTAATTAAAACCAGAGCAGCAAAGATCAGAAATTGCAATGCTGCCTCCTGGTCTCAGCTGCTTCTGGTCTCCCCTATCTTACTGCTTTAATTTTAACTAGCTTCCCATCCCCATTGCTTGTGCCTCTGCTCTGCAAATCGACTGCTGGTTACTCTCCTTTCTGGCTGTACCCTGGGTCATTGCCACCCTTGATTACCTTCAGCCAAACACCTGCAGGACCCGTGCATGTGTATGTTTTCAAACCCCAGCAGTGCACACTGCAAGCCAGGGCTGCAGGGGAGCCGGAGGAGGATGGACATTGATAGTCTGGGTGTTGGTGCCTTGGGGAGCAAGTAAAGCTGTGAGAGGGCCTTTTAGCAGCTGTGCAAGGCAGGTCATCTTGCATCTTGCGTAGTGGAGGACAAAAGAAAACACTGGGGAAGGGTGTCACAGAGTGGACGAGGTTTCTCCAGAGTCTTTCTGCAAGCTCCATGCTGCCATTGATACCCTTAGCCTCTTACCAAAGCTGTGTCTGGGACTAATGGCATGCTGTGCCCATCAAACCAGCTCCACAGGTGAAGTTAGTGCATAGAGATGAAGGGTTTATCCCAGTCAGGGAGCTGCAGAAGACCTTGGCAAGGCAGGAAAAAAACTCACATCCCTCCCTGTGGTACTTCCCTCATGGAAACAGCTACTGAAGACACTGATGGGATTTGTAGCATCTATCACTAAGTAGTTTCTTCTTGAGGGTACTTGTCTTCTTCCACTGGGCTCAGTGTTGCACCCTGTGGCAAGGATATGTTTCTGCCATCTCTCCTCCAAGACCACAGAGGATTTTTTTATCTTATTAAGAAATATATATATATTTCTTAATATATATAAGAAATATCTTATTTCACCCCTTGCAGACAGTTTCTACGAGATGTTTCCCATTGTGAGCTCCTTGGGGAACCCATGTAGGTAAGTCTACACAGCTTCATACCACCTCACCAGCTCTGCTCTCAGGTTATGCCAGCAGATGTGTAGAGAAGGCATACTATCATGGTAAACAGGTATGATGCTCCTCTGCTGCACTCCAGGCTATGAATATAGAGACTTACAGGCTTGATCTTTGGTGGATCTCTCTTTCACAAACTCATTCGATCTCCCTTTTTACCCAGGTAAACTTCTAGCAGCCACAGCATCCTCTGTCAGGGAGTCCCCCAGCTAAATGAAGACCTGTCACCTCTGATTTGTTTTGAATCTGTTCTGTGCCAGCTTCGTTTAATGCCCTGCAGCTCTTGAGCTGTAAGAAATCTGCAGACAGAGCCCAGGCCCTAAGATTTTCTCTTAAAACCTCCTGCAAGGTTTGTTGCTTCTGCTCTGTACATGAGAGACCACAGGCCACTCCCGTAACACAGCCACCAAAGCGAAATGCTCTGCCTTTGTTCCTGTTCACTGCAATAGACCCCATCTCTGCTGCTCATTGTTTTAAGGCTCTTTTCTATTAATAGCAGAAACAGACATGCCATTTCAATAATTCTATTCAAATTAATGCCTTTCATTATACTCCAAACACAACATCAAAGGCTTAGATTGCACCCTGGCCCTTTGTGAGACAGAAAGAGTGCTGGTATAAAGATTTCCATCAGAATAGACGTTTGATGGGAGAAAGCTTTTTTGTCCATCAGGAAAGATAAGTTTCTTAATGGGATTAGAGGCTTTGGTTCTTGTGGATGAGTGCAGCAGCCTAGGAGGTCCTTTCCAGTGGCAAATGTTGTCCCACAGTTTACTGTGATGGAAAATTTTCACTGTTGGGCAGTGTTTTATTTTTACTGTTTTATTTTTACCCTGTTCTCTTCCATGTAAAAAAGGTCTCCTTTCCTAGGACTTCCAGGTCCTGGTGTTGGCTGGCATGACACAAGGATCATGCTGTGTCTTGTAGGGAGCTGGGACTGCACATCTCCAATGACCAGGAGAAGATAAGCTGTAGACACCACTGTGTTTGCAAGGATCCCTTGGCAGGCTTTGCCAGCCACACTTCTCCCCTAGCAGATACAGCCAGTAAAGTGGAGAGTAAAGCCAAGCACAGTGGAGAGGGTCTTCTCCTAGAGTGCAGCAAGGCCAGGTTGTAGGGCTACATTTGTCCCCAGCTCTGTCCATGATCCTTTGCCTTCCAACAAGAGAAGCACTAAGGGGATCCGAGACCTTTTGCATGGTCCCTCCACACCTTGGATTAGTTATGTAGAGGGAGGGCTGACTAGGTAGCTGTGTGTGTATTTATCCTCCTAAGGCACCTACAGCTGGGGAGCCATCCACCTCAGGCTCGGCTCTGGGGGCATCCAGGCATTTGGCTGGTCCTGCAGAGAGTGGAAATTGTGCACAGTGGGCTCCTCAGAGCATGCCCAGGGCTGGATCTTGTCCCTCTGTGGCACCATGTTGTACTTTCACCCTCCAAGACCGCATGCTCCAGATGCATCCATTACCCACCCAGGCCCTCACACCTACCTCCCTGGAGTCTACAAAACAAGCTGGATGAGTGCAGTTCCAGCCAGGACTGATCCCTGGAAATCCCTGGGAACCTTTCTGGGCTTATACTACTTTGTGCACATGTTTTTATTACATAAATTAGCACTAAATGTCCTTGTATCTAAAGGAAGAAACTACATCTCAGTTCATTGCAGGGAATGGGCTCACACATTCCTGGTATGTAGTAAATTCTGATTTTCCTGCTTTGCTGTTTTCTTTTCAACAGGAACCTCTGATTGGGTTACTCTTCCCCTTTTGGTCTATAAAGGCTCTTAATGAAGCCCTATTATTGAACTAAACAGAAACATTTACTCCTTAAAGGACTTCATTATGCAATTGTAGCTAAGCAGAACCTGCTGAAATGCCTCTCTGCGTGTTCCTAGTTAAAAAGTCCAGACTGTGTTTGAAACAGCAAAGGGACCACACAGTCACCCATTCTGGGCAGTGGTAACATGGAGGGCAGAGCTTCTGGTTATCATAACTGGGAGATCTTCCCTCACCTCACGTAGCCCAATTCTACCTCATTTTGGATCCGTGAGTGGCTGCTTATGGTATCTCAGCCAGACCAGTATGTGAGCAGGGCTAGAAAAGAAACCACTGCTTCCTTCATTGTTCATTTCAGTGGATAATCAGTCTCACAGTGAAAAACCTGTGCTTTCCTTCTGAATTGAATTTCGCCTGCTTGAATTGAATTCTAGCTGCTGATTCTGGCTTGTACCATCCTTCTCTAGATTAAAGAAAAAGTATTTATCCCTCATTGTGAGGATTTAACCCCAGCTGGCAACTAAGTCCGGCACAGCTGCTCATGCACTCCGCTCCCGGTGGGATGGGGGAGAGAATCAGAAGGGTAAAAGTGAGAAAACTTATGGGTTGAGATAAAGACAGTTTAATAGGTAAAGCAAAAGCCGTGCATGCAAACAGAGCAAAACAAGGAATTCTTTCACCACTTCCCATGAGCAGGCAGGTGTTCAGCCATCCCCAGGAGAGCAGGGCTCCATCACGTGTAATGGTTACTTGGGAAGACAAACACCATCACTGAACATTCTCCCTTCCTGTTTCTTCCCCCAGTTTTATACACTGAGCCTGATGTTGCATGGTCTGGAATATTCCTTTGGCCAGTTGGGGTCAGCTGCCCCAGCCGTGCCCCCTCCCAACACCTTGTTCACCCCCAGCCTGCTCGCTGGTGGGGTGGGGAGGGAGGCAGAAAAGGCCTTGCTGCTGTGTAAGCGCTGCTCAGCAATGACTAAAACATCCCTGTGTTACCCACACTGTTCTCAGCACAAATCCAAAACACAGTCCCATACCAGCTGCGATGGAAAAAATTAACTCTATCCCAGTCAAAACCAGCACACTCATGAAAGTGTCTACACAATTTGTTTTCCCCACCTCTCCATCTCTTTTTTGATCAGCTACCTTAGGTTAATTGCTTCCATATAACAAGATTCTTTTTATTCCCAGTCCTCCAGTCTTGCTGTTCCAAAGCCTTTTAAAAATGTATGTGGTGAGGGCAGAGCCAGGGTCCAACCTCATCTTGGGACCACCCTAGGAACCCCACTCACAGCCCTGGGTTTCAGCCTGCAGCCTTCAGCCAATGGATTTTATAGAAAAATGTATGCTTATTTTCATTTTATTCAGCTAGGCAGCTGTGCAACACCTTCACTATAACAGAGCTCACTAAAAAGGTTACTGAAATAATAGAAAGCTTCCCCCTAGTTTACATGGCCTTAAACATGGCCTTTACGGGTGTATCCTGAAGAACTTGCCCGCTATTTTTCTCTTTTTCTTGATTTGAAGGGAAAATGTTTCATGCCTGGTTTCTGGTCCACTTATTTTAATTTTACGCCAGATGTCTTCCCATGGATCACCAAAAACTTTCAAGCAAACACGTAAGTCAAGTATTGTCTGTTAAAGAACAGATATTGTCCCTGACACCTAAATGGCAGATTATTTGCTATGCCGCTAACTCATACTGCTGTACGTGATGAAGGCTTTGATTCTATTCTCATGGAGGTAATGCAACAGTTTGTAGCCCTGGGAATAAGAGAATTCACCACAACGCACAGCAGCGAGGAGAGCAAAGACCCACCTCACTCATTTCTGAACCAGTTACATATTTGCATGCAGCACAGCACATCCCCAGACTTGACTTTAAGATGAGTAAGGGGCACCCCATGAAGCATCCTGTGGTTTTCCCCTTAGTTTTGCACTCTTTTCCCGGTGTGACTGCATTTCTGCTTCCTACCACTGGATTTTTATCTGTCTTTTTCCAATAAATCAAAGTACCATTTATCTTCCCAGACCTTTTTGCAATGCCCAGACCTATAGGCCATGACCAAATTGCCTCTTAATCTTCCCTTGGATAAATAACATAAGCAAATTTCTCACTAGAAGGCAACCTTCCCCAAAATCAAGTCATTACAGCAGCAATTTCCCCATCCACTTCTAATTAATTAAAACTCTTTTTTGAAAGCAGAAACCCAGAACTGGACACAATATTAAGTAAGAAGATAACAGCAATCTCCTAGTTCCTGCCCACTGTCTTGCTGCTGAAAGGTTTGAAGATATCATTCACTCCCTTCCTCATAGCAGTGAACTGGATATCTATTATGAACCTTCAGCCATTTCAGGAGTGACTGCCTTCTGAGATATAGTTCCCTGCCTTCATTTTAAGGTTTGCTGGCCTGGATGTGAAATTCCTCAGTAGCATTTGCAATAGAAGAGAGGGCTTATTAATGGGAGCAACAGTGATGCCTGAGGAAAGAGTATCTTACTGGGTGAGATTAATATTACATCCTGAATATGGTGTAAGCCAGCTCTGAGCAGATGCAAATGGAATTGGCTAAATACTCCTCAATGGACCTGTCCAACTGACACTCATTTTAGGTCTCAGAGCTGTCACTCAGGAAGATGACCTGGATACTATGCATTCCTTTATGCCAAAGCAGTGTATTATTAGTGTCACTTGATACTGGGAGATAAGAGGAAACTGTTGTTGGCTTTGCCCTTCCTACATTTATCTTGACTTGGTGGTTCTCAGACCTCTGGGTATTGATGGATCCCTCTCATACGTCAAGTTTTTTTGTCGTCAAACCTACAGCTGAGAACACGAAGGGTAGTATTCATCTCCACACTCTTCAGTTAGGTATCTAGTCTAAACAATTCCTTTGTGTTTCTCTAGTATCAGTGGAGAAAAACAGACATCTCCAGAGGGTGAGGTGATGCACTGATGAGAGGCCCTTCTATGATGATGGTATGAACTGCTCCTCAGCAGGGCCAGGCTCTCTTGGCTGGTTGTTAGACAACTGCCATAGCTCAGAGATACAGCCTTTAGCTGCCTAAAGCCAGATAATGCATACCACACCCTTCACATTAATCTGATAAACCAGTTAAAACGGTGTCCTGGACATCCTGGCTTTGAACCATTCCAGCCCAGTTTGCTGTAGTCTTATTCCAGCCTGCAGTGTCCCTAGACTTAACATCGTGCCTGATTTGCAGCATAAAGATCACACTAAACACCCAGCTGGTTCCTTCTGAGCCTGTCAAAGAGACCCAGGTCTGCACTTTACCAGGCACCTGCCTCCATGGTGTCTCATGAGTTAAAGCAGATTTTGATCAGCAGCAGATGCTGCACCTCGCTCTTGCTGTGATCAGCATCTGGCAGAGAGAAAATGTCTTAAACTAGACTCTGGAAAAATTAATTGCTGAAATTTAAGTGACAGAATAATAATTATTATAATTGCAATAATTGCAATAATTGATAGTAACAATTCCTCTTAGCATGCCCCTGGGGAATGTGCATTGCAGGCCAGCTCTGTGAGGTGCTCTATAAACATACAACAAGGAGAGTTTCCTGGAAGCGAGGGCACAAAATTGTGCCCGGTGACTGTTCCCACCCTTTGCATCTGCTCTCGGCCACTGCCAGAGGCAGGCAGCGGGGCTAAGAGGACCTTCAGACTGCCTGGTTTTGAGTTCACATAGAAACCTTGCTTTCCCAACGCAAGGTGTGAAATGATGGGAAGTGGCAGATGTGGGGGAAACGCATGAAAACAATGAGACCAGTTTGAGGCAGTGGTCGCAGGGCACAGGCAGCTGTGGTTTGCCAATACTGGGGTAAGCACCTTAGCAAAAGCCAACACGGTGAAAGGAATTCGCAAACACAAGCCCCCGTGGGGGAAACATGCAAGGTGATGGGTTTGGGAATAGCTTGGTGGGGGGGATGCCAGGATTCAGAGAGAATGGTAGGTGGGAATCCACTGCCTAGCTCCCAGTGGTGATGGGCAGGGAGGGATCAGCCTCAGGCAGCCTTTCCGTACATGTGCAGTAGAGACAAGAGCGGCTGGGAAAGGTGCTATGGGCTTCAGTGATGCTTCTGTGTTCACAAAGGCCATCTGCAGAGGGCAAAAGAAAAGGCCACTGGCAATTTTTCTTTTATATATATTTTCAACCTACAAAGAGGTTTCCGCTGTGCCACTCTTAATAGTCACGTCTTAGAAGTGCAGTGGAGAAAGGGCTGTGGAGATTCAGAGAATTTAAGTCAGACAGTGCAATTATGGTAATTGGTTTTGACCTCCTGCAGAACCTGATCCGTGGAATTACAGCGGTCTCACACTGCGCTAGCGACTGGGCACTGACATGGGATGTACACTTCAGCAAGCCATCCAGTCTTGACTTCAGGACCTTGAGTGATGGATAATCTTTTCCATTCTTGCAAATTGCTCCAGTGGTTAATTGCTCTGCCTATTAAAAAAAAAAAAAAAAAAAAAAGAGCTGCACCTTATTTCTACCTTTAATTTTTCCAGCTTCAGCTTCCAGCCATTGGACCTCATTTTGCTTTGTCTCCTCAATTAAAGAGCACTGTGGTATCAAATGCCATCTTCCTGCGTAGACACCTACAGGTCAAATTGCTTTTTACCCTTCAGTCTGGTAGGCTAAATAGAGTAACTTTCTTCACACTCATTTCCAAGGGTTTTTCCAGGTCTCCCATCATTTTTACAGCTCTTTTGTTCACTCATTCTGGTTTTAACGTCTTTCTAAAAGCTGAACAACAAGCTTAAAGATGATGTTCAAACAAAAATCTTGCCAATTTCTTATACACCAAGAAACAATGTTTTGTTTCAAATTAACTGCAAGCCCATCCCATGCAAGCAGATGTCAGGATCAGCTGGTTTGCAAAATGATATTTTCCCCTTTTTCTTGAATTTCATTTATACTTGTTTTTAAAACTGTGAATTTGAAAAAGGATCTTTTTTTTCAATTTCAAAAAGATTTAAAATTGCCTAGAAGATCCCATAATAAAACCATGAGAATAACAAAGTCCTAAGTAAACAGAAACCTAAAAAGGGGGGAAAAAACCCAACCAAAAAAACAACCCCAAAACCAGCAAATGAAAGATACAGAGAATTAATCAGAATCTGAAAATATGCAAGGAAGTAGATTTTATCTTCTCAATACACTTTCCATAGGGGAGATCAGGCTAATGAAAGTGGGAACTTTGATCTTAGCTCCACAGTTTTGCCCTTATTATACAAATCCTCCCTGTGTTAAGACTGCACCATGTTCTGGGGTCCTTTGGATTTTTGGTTTGGTAGGATCCTAAGGGATCCAGTGCTAGACAAGGCTCTTGGAGCATCCCAGCCCTGCAGAAGTCTGGTCATTTCTGAACTGCACACAGGGAAGAGCACAAACACAGCAGACCCAGAAAACTGCAATTTCTGAGCCTCTCAAAACCTGGGAAAGAGTTAATACAGTGAACAGGATAAAGGGCACTTCTGGACATAATTTACTTGGATTTTTGTAAAGGCTTTTTGATGGAGTCCCTCACAGGAGACTCTTAAGGAAAATAAATATCTGCAGAGTAAGGGGCAGCATCCTGTTGTGGGTCAAAAACTGCTTGAGCTACAGGATACAAAGGGATGGAGTGAATGAATGGTGCTTGGAGCAGGGGGAGGTTAAATGGGAGAGACTTGTGGGACTACCTTTGGGAGGGTTATGACTGAAAATATTTATTAATGATTTGGAGAAGCAAGAGGACAGAGCAGGAGGCAAAATCTGTCCAGGTGGCATGAAACTATTTAGGGCTTTATTCGTTAATGGAAGAAGGAAAGAAATCAATGAAAGGAGGAAAGAAATATGAAGGATTGTGAGAAGCCCTAGAAAGATTTGATCAAATCGGGAGATGGAGCAGCTGGAGAACCGTAAGTGAGATAAATATAAAACTGAGCAGCCATGGATTGATCTAGCAGAGTCCATTTAGGGGAGAATAAGCCTACTGCCACAGGATCCAGCGGAAGGAAGAGCTGGCCATGACCAACAGCTACTAGAGCTGAGAAAAGACAAAAAGAAATCCTCCAAAATCTAATGCCCAAACTGGGAGAGGAAGATCTTAATTCATCTCCAGGAATTAGTATCTCCTTATTGTGTCACCAGAGGTGGGAGGGGATAGAGGGGGTGAAACACCTGGAGGTGTAAAAAAATTCTAGTTGTAAAAAACATTGCTGCCATTCTGCACCCCTCATAAGGGTGTGAGATGGGATGCGCAAGTGTGAAGACTACGTGGTGTTGGGTCCCTCATGCCACCACAGACACAAGGAGAGCTTGCCAAGGGATGTCAGGGTGAGGACGGTTCTGCCTCCAACTTGCACATGTCATTGGAAAAGTGGTCTAAGGATGGGCTCATAAAACCATTAGACATCTCAGAACATCCACTCTGGGGACAAAGGAGAGCTGTAACCCTCGTTTTGCCGGATGCCCAGAGATATTCAGTGATTTTGGCATTTTACTGTACAAGAGGCTTTGATAGAGCTGGGAAGACAACCCTGCTGCCCTGAACACCATGGTAACCCTCAGAGCCTGAACAGGAGTCTTTTGTCCAGTGAGGAAGAAGGCTGCAGAGTGAGAAAATAATTAGAAAGCCTGAAAGACTTATCTTCAGGTGGTGTTTTCTGGTACGCATGCTGGCCATGGTGTGTTTCCTGGACATGGCGTGTCTCCTGGCTGTGGTTTGCCTGCTGGCCACAGCATGCTGGCAGGCTGCAGCAAGGACCAAGACCTGTCACTGCTGGGCTGCCCTTTTGCATGCCATGCTGAGTATATTCTTTGTACTCATGCTAGGGGCTAGTCGGCTCTGTCAGCAAACTCATCACACTTTTGCTAAGAGAAATTGTTCCTGTGTTGACCAGAGGATGTCCACAAAGCCCAGGTTCCCCTGTCTGGAAGGTGCAGAGCAACTGCTTCAAAGCTTGCAACAGTGGGAAATCCAGGGTCGCACTGGTATTTTATCCACAACTAGGGCCAATGAAATCAAATTTTCCTGAATTTCTTTCCCCCACTCAGCCTTTCTAAGTCATGTTTCTCAATATTTAACATTTTGGGTTCTGCACTGCCTATGACAGTAGCTACATTTTCTTGATGATGCTTGGCTGGAAGGGAACCAGCACTTGCTTCTGAGTGTCCGAGGGTCTCTTGAACATGCAGTGCCTTTTCTTTACCTTCTGTTTTCAGTCTTGTTTTCTGCTGCCATTCATTATCCTTCATATTTTGCAGTTAGCTTGAATTTATGTTGAAAGAAATGAGAAAAAATATTCCTCCTTGCTCTCTGGGTTGAAGATTTGAGGTGCCTGTGCTTGTCCCATGGCCAGAGCCCGCTTTCCAGCAAACACACTACAAACAGCAAATAGCAACCTGACCTTGGCCTTCAACGCTGCTCTCCATCCACCAGCATGACTACCAAGACTTGCTCCTCCAAAAGTGTTTCAAAACCTGCTCTTAGACCTCCTCACAGCATGGCATCCCTCACCTCCACACCCACTGAGATGTCATTTGCTGTTGTTGCTGAGTTTATTTTGTAACAAAACCTCTCCATACAGTGAGTTTCCAACTGGCAAATGACTGCCTCTGGGTAACACGGAAACCATCTAATTCAAATGTATGCGTGATTGCTGTAGCATCTCAGCACTTGTCAGTACTAATCCCTGCAATGCCCCTGCAAGGTGGACAAGTGCAACTGACCTCCCTGGTCATGGGGAATTTAGATGGGGAATTTAGCCCCACTCAAACCCAAAGTACTTTGCTCACAGGCATCAATAAAACTCTGGACAGAGCAAGGACTTGAAAGCAAACCTTATCCTTGTTCACTTCTTTAACTCCTCTTCACCCAAGCTCTTCACAAGGTTTAAAGCATTTTAAACCTGCTGATAAAAAAAAATGTTCCAGCTGCTGCATTGGAAAACATAAATAATGCTTTCATTTTGCCTCTTGCTGCTTTCCCTGTGACAAATTCCAGCCAGGGTGGAGGATAAGGAGCGCTTTACACAACCACAGCAGGAACATGTTGGCAGTCTGTTTTAAGCAGCTAGTTCGTATCTCCAGCAATACACAGAGTTCCCCTTCCAACAGTTTTCCTGCTGTACTGCAGCTTCTGTAACAAGTTGCATGAGTCTTGTTCTTTATCCTCAGAAAGCCTGCACAGTGTCCTCAGAAGGAGCCATTACTTCCATGGCATACCACTGTCAGGAGTGGCTTTCCAGGTTTAGCTGCGTGATGTGATAACTGAAAACAAGCAGTAACAAGTTTATTTAAGCCCTAGCCCCCACTTCTCAGATGTGATGTCAGGGACTGGGGCTTTAAAACCTCTTTTGTCCCCCCAGTCTCTAAATTTCAGGAGTGAGCAGGAATTCTGATGGTTTTTTTGGACGTGACCTTTAACACCCAGGCTCAGTCCCTGCAGCATCCCATGTTGTATTGACCTTTTGGCCATGGTAGAGCTGCTTTAGAGCACTGACAGAAATTCTAAAATCTTAAGACCAGATGGGAACATTGCATCAGTTCTTCAAACTGGCAGTATAACACATACAACAGAGTTTTATCCAATTATGCCAGCACGGAGCCTAGGAACATGTGATTGTTGCAGCTGGTTGAAAAAATACTAATTACTTTTCAGGGGATATATACATTATATATCAAATACATATGCTAACATATGCAAATTTTCTTGTGTGCAAAAAATAAAAAGGTAGGGGCGTTCAGGATGTTTTTGCTGTCAATTTAGAGCACTAAGAAAAGGTTCCTGAAATGAAAGGCATCTTTTCTTTCCTAAATTCCTAAATTTAGGTGAAATTCCTAAAAACAGTATCTAGGATGTAATCCCTTAGAAAAACACCCATTTTGTGTAAAAAAAGAAAATGTGAACCAAATCTGGCAGCTTTTCCACTCTGTGATCTTGAGGGAGCCGCTTATGTATCTGGTGAAGGTTTCCAGCCCCTGGGGAGATATTTAGGAGCTCCCACCTCGATTTCATAAAGGTGCAAGGGGCTGGGTCCTCTGTCAGCCCTGTACAGATGTTTTGGGCCCTTGGGGGTGTTCCCAAGGGCACTACAGACCATCCCTTCTGTTGCAATAAGACATGTGCACACATTACAGCAGAAAATGCAGAGCAGTTGGGGAACTGTGCTCTACAGAGAGACTGGCTGATGGATGCTTTCATCCTTGGCTCACAAATAATTTGGAGACAGTCATTTTAATTCCTGTGACACCTTCCATCCTCAGCCACACTGCTCCCCACTAGTCATTCAGATGACAGTCTCTACATGAGCCACATCAGCATTTAGCTGGTCTCAGCCAACCGCAGCCTCCAAGGGAGCACATTTGCACAAAACCTGCTTTGCTTCCCTGGGCATCCCAGGGACAGGGCGCTGCAGGGTGCCACCCTCCTTCGTAAAATTGCTGCATGACAGAGCTGGTGAGCAGCTGCAGTTTCAAGCACAGGCACAGAAGCAGGCATGTCCAGCGTTTCCTACCCCTTGTGATACAGGTGGCTGGTTCCTCTCCTTTCCTGAATGGGAAGCATCCAATGGAGTCCTCGCCTGCATTAGTCACTTTTTCCCCCCAAAACCACTGGGAGATGTGAGAGGCTCCGATCCTATGCAGACTCATCCCATGACCTTAATGCAAATTGTTTGAAACTAAGGACATAATAGGAAAGAAGCTGGGAACTGAGCCATGCTGTAAAGGTAACTGACTTGTCAGGTCATTGCAGTTATATCCTGTCCTTTACATAGGGAACAGCCTTAGAAGACTGAGACAGGGCTGCCAGCATGTGCATGGGAGAGACACCAGAGTGATGCTGGGAACAGTGTGACCTGCCAACATCCTGGCCAGAAGGCAAGAGAAGGTGTTGTTCACCATGGAGGACATGATAGGATGCCCAGAACAAATGTGATGCATCTCTCATGGAGCTGCCATCCCTGGGAGGGATTGTGCCTCAGAAAACTAAGAAAGCACATTGACCCCACTCTATGTGGTTTCAGTTCTTGGCCCAGTCATCAGAATGCAGGAGGGGCACCATGTTCACCATGCTAGGTATTCTCTGCAGTATGAACCAGGGATTTTTTGTTGGAAAATTTTGCTGGTGGTGATCCATCGACCTGTCTTTGTTATGGAAACCTAAAGCATCATCTCAGGGGAGCAGCAGGTCAGTGCTCCTCAGCATCAATCTGCAGACACCTCTCCAAAGGCTGCAATCAGGGCCAGAACCAGGAGTCTGGAGAGGAGCCAGCAACCCCTGGATGTCTGAATGAGAAGCCAGTGTGATGGCTTGTTGACTGTAACTGAGAGGCTCAGCTCCATGCTTGGTACTGTTTATGTCTTTTGACCTCAACTCAAAAAAGTTAGGTCTCCCATGCAGACCTCATTTTGTTCTAACCTCCTCTCCCACTCAGCCAGATCTCCCCTCCCTGGCTGCACAGCTTTGGCACTTCACATATCAATACTGAGAGGACTGATTTCTTATTTACAGTTAGTTATACCTGGGAGGGTCCTGGAGTGGGGTTGAGGTGTCCTGCAAAATTGTCCCCTTCCAGCTGCACCCTGGCACAGTCCTTCCTTCACCAGGTAACCCAGTGAGATGCCTCCAGGGAATGGGCCTCTGGTGTTTGCAGAGGGGTCAAGGTCATGGTTGGATGTGATCTTTCCCAGGAGAGGTGATAAGGCAAGTGACACCACCCGAACCTCTCCTAGATGCCCTCTAGCACCTAGCATGCCCCTACACTTGCAGAACAGTTGGGATATTTTGCACGTACAGATTTTCTGGCTGCAGCTTGGAGGTGCAACAATATGTTGGTTGTAAAGTAGGCCATCCAGAGAGCTCTTTTTCCAGTTCATGTTTTCTGGGTTTTAAATGCTTGGTGATTGCCTTCAGTGTTGCATTGCTCACATCTCAGTGAGTCTGACAGCCCACATGATCCCAAAAACATGGGTTGCAGTGTGCAACACTGGTTTCTTCTTGGAAAGTCTGGCCAGGAACACAGCCATCCCAGATCAGTGTGGATATGGTGGCTCGTCTCACTGCAGATCCACAGGAACACCTCCACTAACAGGAACAGTGAACGGCAAATTATTTTTTTTCTGGCTTGCAGTGCTGCTGGATGACATTATTTTTATTAACAACATTCTACCATGCTGGAGCCCATGGGTTACAGACTGCTCCAGCAGAGAGAGACTCGGAGCTGATGGCAGGTGTCAGCAGACAGGGAACTGGTGTAAATGAAGTTATCAAAGATTAAGGAAGAGGAAAAGCAGGCACAATCATGGCTGCAAGGGAGGGAGCAACTTACAGCAGGTGGGTGGCAGGGGAGGTAAGGAGAAGGCAGGACAGACTCCATACAAAGCATTAGTGTCCCTGTCCTCAATACTCAGCTGCCACTTGGCTTCAGCCTCAGCTGCCTGCAGCTGAACAATCACCTCACTTTCTGCTCAAAATCACATTTGGATTTACAGGGGGATGGTTTCCCCTCTGTGCTCCCTTCTACTTCTCTGGTGCCCCTTGTCCATCGTCGCTCCGTCACCCAACAGTGGGCTATGCCAGCCAGTGAGTGCTCACAAGACGCAAATTAAAATCCTTGGTGGGTCCCCTCCACGTGGCCCTTGGCCACTTTCCCTCCCTGTATGGGACACGGAGCTGGGGCAACTGAACGAAACCATCTACTTCTCACTCACCGCTGAGCAGACCGCTCTGCTTTCCCCATGCCTCAGCTTCCCCAGCTGCACGGTGGCTGTGGCACACCCTTGCCGTGAGCCAGCAAGGCTGGCCTAACTGATCTTTGCAAATTGCTTTCTAATCCCTGGAGAGAACGGCAAAGTATGATTAATATGACTATTTATTTTGCAGGCATGCAGGAGGTAAAGGTGGAAGTGCTGAGACATATATTTGATTTGGCAAATTAACACATCATAAGACATAACCATAAAAAATGCGCAGCCACCTAAAATTGCTTCACTACCCCCCCATCCTTGCTGGATAAGCTGTAATGAGAGAATAAGGTAAGAGCTGTCAAGATAATCTTTCCTGTTATACTCCATGTAGTTGCAGGGATGGAAGTTGCAAAAATAACACATTTTGCAGCCTTCAGGCCAGACCTCCCCATTAGTGAGTGAGGCTGCACAGCCCCAGTGTTTCCAGGCACTTGCTCCATGTAATGAGCCACCCGCTGTGGTGGAAACTGTTCTCCATCCCTCTGCTTTCTGTGGGCAGATCACCCCATCCGACAAAGACATGCAGCAGGAGGGAGTCTGTGCAAGACATCATCTCCTTTCCTGAGCAAGGTGCATCCTCAGAGTTCTCCTCCAGGCAAAGGCATTGGACTGGATCAGCCGCTCATAGAAGTCCTGGGACAGCTGCAGATTTAGGACAGCTCTTCTCCCCAGGGGTCTGATGCCCTCCTGCTTACACTGTCATCTGGTGGAACGCTGATGGGAGGTTTTAATATTTGAGCTGCTTGGCTGGCCAAGGGGGTGGCCCGCAGAGGGGCAATTCCAGCTTAGCATCGTAGCAGGAGGGTCCTCACGTGCTGACTGGGGCAGCCAGGAGGTGCCAGGGGTCAGCAATGCTGGCGCAGGTCCCACTTCCCCAGAGCTGGACACTGGAAAAACGAGACATTTACATCAGACCCAACCACCTCCACCTGCCTTCCCTGGACATGGAGGGCAAAGACATGCTTGAGCTCTCTGCTGTGGGGTGAGGCTGATCACGGGACGTAAGAAGTTTGTTTCTCTCCATGGATGAGAATCTTTGGGGAATCTGTGAAGACAGCTCAAGTTTCAACACTTACAAGCTGAAATTGCAGGGTTGGTGACCAGAGTAGGAGGCACTGCCAAAACCAGGGTGTCTCCAGCTTGACAGGTTGGCTTGCGTTTTTTTAAAGCCAGGAGGAGGAAGCTGTAAGCTGGTATATTGGCACCATGCCCCAGGCTTAAGTTTTCATTCTCAGCCTTAATAAAACAGCTTATTCTCTGCACCACCAAGATTGACATGGATTTCTGGGGAAACCCTTAGCAAATACCTGTATCTTATTTGAAGCATCTACAACTTCCCACCTCAAGGTGGTTACCAGCCAGTTTGGTCTGGAAAGAGGTCATGGAGCAGGACAAAAGTCTGGCTGTGGTGGCCAAGAGCCAAGAATACATCTCTGGACAAAGGGGTGAGACTGCAAATGTCCCAAATCTGGCCTGTGGCTTCACGCCATGGTTATCACGGGTGTTACCGCTGCCTGGTTTCTTGTGCATTTTAAAGCAGGCTGCAGTTGTGGCCATGCATTTGGAAGCTCAGCTGGGTCTTGCAGGTAACAGCTTGGCTTTTCACACCCACCTTGCAGCTCACAGCTGGTGAGAACTGCCTTCCGCCCCTGCAAGGTTTCCAAGCACTGGTCAAGGCTGTGTGAGCAGCACTTTTCCTTAAGAATAACAGGGTACAGTTTGGAATAAAATGTCAACTTAATTGTGAATCAAGGGGATTGCCGTTCACAGGTTACTGCAGCCCCGTTAATAATCCTGCCACATCTCAAGGCAGAGCTGGATGCTTTTTCCCATCCTCCTAATGCCAGCAAATGGAAGGCAGGCACATATTCCTCACAGCCCTAGGACCACATAAGTGCCCACAGGGGGTGCATGGCTTTGCCACCTATGCAAGATTTTGCAGTGAGCTGGTGGGAGGACATGTCCTCACTTGAGCAGGGCAATGGCAGACTTTATGTAGTGAGTGTGAAACTTGTGACAGCAGCTGCCCACAGCAGCTTCCCCACCTGACTGATGGCATGGTCAGTGTTGCAGAAGGTGAGGCCAGCTGGCATCCTGCTACCAGGTCTAGCTGCATGGATCTAAGAAAGTACAACTTTATTTCCATCCAGCCACAATGGGTTGTGGCAACCCAAAACCAAAGAGAGCTCCCACCCCTGTACAAGCTGGGGACTAATCCGGGTGCATGCAAAAGGAAAACAGCATTCGTAAGAGTGAAATCTAGAGCCTATCTGCAAACACATGCTGCTGCCAGTAAGGAGGGGAAGTATTCTGAATCCAACTGAGGCTTTCTCTGGCTCAGGGTGACCTTTAGAGAGCCTGTGTCCCAGTCCACTGTTTCCAGTGGAGCTGGTGTTGCAGTCAGTTCTCCATTCTCATCATGATCTTTTTTTTCTTTTTTTTCAGCTGAAATATTTATGCAGGTTTTTAAGGGTGTACCTTTCATCACTCCAACCAAGAGGAAATGGTCAGATCACAAAGGAGGCTACAGTATACGGCCCTGGGGATAGTATGGCCTTTGGTAACACTCCTTCCCATGGCCTTTCTCCTACGAAACCTAAGAGCATGAAGGTTTATTAAACTGATCCCATCAGACCCCATAGAGAGACTTAGCTTAAACATCTGAAGGATGACAGTCACAGAGAAAAGGGTGCAGAGGGAGAGAGTTTGTAGCAACAGCTTGAAATAGGAGGGAATATTAGGACAAGAACATAAAGGAAGTCAGAGAAATAACACCATCTCATTTACCACTCGAGCACGCAATGTTTGTCATATTAAAATAAAAACAGTGGGGAATGATTCCCTAAGGAGATCTCCTTATCTGACTGCATTAATGCATGATAGACCCTTATGTGCATGCAGGCAGTAACAGAGGCACTCACACAAACACACACACGCACACACGAAGGCTTAACTTGAGAGTGGGAAGGGAACAAGGCAAGAATTTTTTAATCTACACTTGCAGAGCAATGAACAAGTGCATGAACACCTCTGTGCTGCCCAAAAAACAGACACCATCCATTTTCCCCTTCCTCCCCCTGCAAGAGAATGGCTCTGGTAGGGAAGGGCAGCTTCACTGCATATCCATACAGGAGCTTGAATTCAGTGGGGAAGTATCTTGCAGGGTGGTGACAAAAGAAAACTGTTGTAGAACTGGCCCTAGTCTCCTGGGAGAGCCCTCAGGGGTGCTATGGGCGCAGCAAGCCCCAGAACACCTGAGCCACCTTCCTTCAAAATTTAGGGCTGCTAACCTAAGCGAGTGAGGTGACTCTGTCCCCTGCTTAGCCATCCCTGAAGCAGGACCCACAGCCTCCTGGAAACGAACATTTAGCTGTGCCATGGGTTTGGCTCTGAGCACTTTTTCTGCATCAGTCAATACTCTGCCTTCCTTTACCACCCCAAAACCCACTGCTTTACACTAATCTTGAAGCTTTGTCTGGGCTCCAGCTGGCTCACCCCAGGGCTTTTCCAAGCTGCTGGCAATCCTGCTCCATCTCACTCTTTGCTGAAAGCCTGGGAGAAGAGCAAGGTATTCTCCATAGCATATAATAAGGCGACCTTACATAAGTGATCTGCCAGGTTCATCTCTGATGATGATGATGCACCCAGTACAGGGTGGCTGAGATCAGTGCTGAGCCCTGCTGCTGATTTCATCCAATGCAAACACATAACTACCAGCAACCTTGATGCTACAGTACTGGAAAATGATATTTCAAACAAAATCCTTTAAAAAGCAAGAGAGACCAAGGAAATGGATGCCCTGAGAGCTTGACAAAAACTCAAATCCTCTTCAGGGGGAAATTAACAAGCACTGCTGCTGGCTGGATCCAATTTATTAAGGTCTCAGAGCAGAAAATCATGAAGAAAAGAGATAAATAATCTTCAGAGAGAACAATTGCAGATCAGCTGTGACATAATCAGGAGACCAGTTTCTCAGGGCTGGGGAGAGGGGATACCAGGCCCTTCTCTCATTAATCAGAAATAAAAGCCAGAAATATGTGTCTATCTCTGCTCTACAGCAGCACGGCAATTGATTGTTAATTGTTCTTTTTGAAGATTATTTATCTCTTTCCCTCGGGATTGTTCCCTCCTTCCCTCTCTGTCCCTTCCCATAAAGAATTACCCTTAACTTATCTTGAAAGGAGAATTTGCAAACCTAGGGGTGCTTTGCACTGTCATTAAGAGCTCCCAAGCAGCTGCATGGGGAGAGAAGTTACCTTTACAGTCACAGTTTTGTCTGTTTAGTGGGAAAGAGTAGATTGTAGCTTTAAGAGAGGCATCAGAGTGCTGATAGATGGGAAATCAAGCTGCATTTTCTTCTCTCTGGCTCTTGGTGCTCTTGGGTTAGGCACTGCATGATGTATGGAGCAAGGTTTGGAGCCCTGAGAGTGCTAATCCGGTAATGCTGGTAACAGCAGGGTCCTGGCAAAGACCTCCTGAAACCTCTTGCTGCTCAGCAAATTAAGCACAGTTGAGTCTAAGAGGGAGACTGGGGTATCTGTATTTGAAGGTTATCTTATTTTTAAATGATTTTATTTTAAAGTATTTATTTTTAGACCTTTATTGTACTCCAAAAATCTTCCAAAAATCTTTTGGCTGACTACATTATTAGAGATGCCAACCCAGTAGCTAGGGATGCCAACCAGAAACTTCTAAACCCTGTTTAAACCCTTTGTCCAACAAGCACTGGGAGTGGGAAGATGCCAGGGATGAGATCACTAATAGCACTTCTGGGAGATAGAGTGAGATGTGTTGTACCCAGAAAGATAAATACCTGCCCATTAGCCTGGTCTCCACATCCTTGCTACTCCACAGGGAGAGCAGGGTGACCAAGTAGCACCGTGTGGTCCCCTGAGACCCCTGGGATGACACTCAGGTGTGGACTTCTGTGTGAGGCATGGGATGAGAGGGACTGTAATGAGAAAGAGGGCAGCAAAACGCTCCCCTTCGCTGCTTGGCTTGAGGGAGAGGAGGGTGCCTGGTGGAGCAGCTGCCCTGCCCCATGCTGGGTGAGGAGGGCTCGGTTTCCCTGGCACCACTCATTTCCAAACACAGGGCTGGCAGCTGCCAAGTTGTTCCTCACCTTCTCTGCCGGTGGCATGCCCCGACATGCTGCAGTAAAGCTCTTTTGGTGTCCAATGCACTGAGACCTTGTCTCTTCTGTTTATTTGTTGCTTTTTTTCTGGCAGGATTTCTGGTTCTGGAGCAGAGAATTTCTCCTCTTTCCTTTGCTAGACCCTGCTTGCTCATGCTGCCCAGCGGGCCTGGAGGGAGGGCTGGCTGAAAATGAGTCTGTGGGGCAGAGCAGCACACTGCTGCCTGGGCAAACAGCAGCGTGGGTACCCCGGGCACCTTGCAGCATGGCCAGTCCCAAAAGTGAGGGGTTCATTTCCCAGTGGGAAGGCTCAGCCCAGTGGCTGGATGTCTGAAAGTGCTGTGAAACTCAGAAAGCTGTGTTGCAAGGGGAAATCAGCCTGACATGCATCAGCCAACGCTCATCTCACCGTGAGCAAGTGGGAGGGGACAGCACTTATCCCCAAGGGATCCCAGTCTGTCATGGGAAGAACCTGGGGAAGATAGCCGTAAGGGGAAGAAACACCCATTGTTTTTACCCAGGCTCCTTTTCCCCTGTCTGTGAAATAGAGATCATCTGTCTGCCTGCTGAACAGTTGTGGCAAGACAATATCTATTAGGATGGAGGCATAGAGGTCTCGGACTAGAAACAGCTAGAGAAGGGCAAAGGATGATAATTATTATTACAGAAGAAATTCCCAACTGTGGAATCAGCATGTCTCATTAGCCTTTAAAAATGAGCATCCTGGAAAGGAGAGCAGCCCTGAAAGAAGCCAGCTGCAAGGAGCAACCTTCCCATCCCACCTGCTCCCAGCTGCAGAAGATAGCTTTCCCTGCCTTCAGCATCCACAGCCTGGGCCAGATTTTCTGGGGAAAAAAAGTCTGCTTAGCTCTCGACATACACACAACCTGTTGCCATCCATCCCTCTGAAAAATCTGGTCCCCTGTTGGGTAGCTAACTGGAGCCTGGAAAGCATCCATGCTCTGATTCTCCTCTGTGTGGTTACACACAGAAATGCTTCTTTGCAGGATGTGATGCTTTAGAAAAGGACCTTGATCCTTCACTCACAGCTCAGAGCCCAGCTTGCTCAGAGTAGTCTCTGCAGTTGGAGAAGGATGCTAACTTGATTTCACTGCCAAGATTTGGAAGAAGGGAAAACCCGCTTAAAATGCCTCTTCCACTTCTGTTTCTCAGCTTGAAACATCATTCTTTTACTTTTTACTAGCAAAGGACATTGTCCAACATCTCAGGGGAAAAGTTTTGAAACCAAAATAGGCAGTGGTAATGAACCAATTTTGATTAAATTCTTGATGGGAAAATTCAGCAGGTCCTTGATTAGAGTTTTAATGAAAATCAAAGAGACATGCAAGTAGCCAACAGCACAGAAGTCAGAGCACTCAGGGTGGGCAAGGGGGAATCAGCCTGGCTGAGACTCATTTCATCGCTCCTGCACCAAGAAGTGGTCGTTGGCTGTTGGCCAGTCCCAAGCACTGCTCTTTCAATTTAATTTCCCACAATTTATAAATACATTAAAAATGAAATTAAGAACCTTGGTTTCATTCCAATTCAGAAGAAGGGGGAAAAAAAAAAAGGGAAAAAAAGAGGCAAAATTATAACAAATGTATTTTCCCTGCAAAATAAAGCTAACGTTTTCCAGCTTTTCTGACAAAGACGGTGTCAGGGCACCTGTGACTTGGTGAAAAGGCATGTCAGCTTTGCTGCACATCTGATGCTTGCACGTATCTTCCCTATAACATCACCCAAAGTGTTCTGCAACAGCAAATATTTGTCTTCTGCATAGCAGTTAAAAGGATTGTTCCATAGTTCTCTGCACTGGGGTCATTCAAGTCCTGATACAACAAATACTGCATCTAATGAGAGAGAGCAGCGCTTGATCTCCGGGTAAAGGCAGTGAAAATCCATTTGGCATGTTAAGTCCAGAGAGAGAGGAGGAGAACAAGGACTGAGTGAACAAAAGGAGCGCCAGCAGCACATGGGTCCTGGAGAACAAAAGCAGGTGAGACATCAAAGACCACTGTGAAGGAAACACCAAAACCAACATGAAAATCACATGAGAGCTTCTTTACACATGCTCCTGGCTTAATCTGAGTGATCTCCTGTTGCCCGCAGGGGAAGCAGAAGGGCAAGTTTTACTCTGATATTTCTTTCCTGAGGTGAAAAGTGTCCCCCTTCACTTAACTGTTCCCCCAGAGCTTGTGGAGGTCACTCTACATGGAGATACAAGCATCTGGACTGCACATAAACTTCATGCTGGAGGCTCCTGTTGGATCTGAGTGGCTGTGGCCACCCAAGCCCTCCTGCTCCAGGGGCTCACTGGAGTGATGCCCTAACATACAAGTGACTTCAGCTGGCGATTCCCTTCCATGTCCGTCCATTACATGCATCCATCAACAGCCCTGAAGTAGCTGGGGAAGCTGATGAGGATGCTTAAGAAGCGCCTGGATGAGGGTGACTAGTTGTGCTCTCCCTTAAACTTTACCACGTTGACCAACTAAATGAACAGAGGCAAAAGGGAGTTTGGCCCCTGTGTAGCCAGGGAGACACAAGAAAGGTAGGAGCCCTGACGGCCATGGAGGCACAGGACACTGCTGTCTGCAGCAGCAGGGTGAGCTGAGGAGGAGGTGTGGGGAAAAAACAGCAAGCCATTAACCACCGTTTCTGGTGCATGGAAGCACGGCTTGGCACTTTGTTGCAGGGCACTTACACAAAGCTCACCTTTGGGGAACAAAAGCAGCTGCCAGGTTCCCTCTCCCAGCCAGCACCACTCTGCTCCCTCCACCTGGCTGCTAGCACTGACACGCTGCAAAACAGAGCCTTGAACCCAGCGCTCTCCAGTGGTGACAGAGACAAGAGGTGGGCTTTGTCACAGCTTGTAACACGTGTGACACTTCTGCTTTTACTTTCTGCAGGAGAACCTGTGTTTTACACAACCTCCCCTGTCCCTACAAGGGAGCAGAGCTGGACATGGTGTCTGGCAGGCAGCAGGTGCCCAGCTCACTTCAGTCACACTGGTCCTCCATCAGACTCTTCCCCATGGCATTGTGCCTGTCTTCCTGGTGACAAATCACCCTGCACAGGGAGCTCAGGTGGAGAAAGGTGATAGAAGCTGCTGAAGGGCAGCAAAGGAAAAAAGAGCCATCCTCCATACAGATGTCCCTTGTACCACAGTTAAAGGGGAAACTCCAAAATCAAAGAGGGGAAATAAAAAATATAACAAATATATCCCTCTGCCCTGCAGCTGTCACATGGGACTTTGCATAAAGTTTGTGACACTCTTTCATTGCTAAAAAACAGCAGTAAAGGAGCTAGGTGTTTATTTGGCAGCTCGGCTCTGCTCCACAAACAGTCAATCTTGCTGCCTCAAATGCACAACATGGAGCCAGGTCTGCAAGATACACTGTGTCTCTGCAGGAGCAGGGCCAAACACTTCAAGATGGCCCTGGGGTGCAGATACTCCTGAGCACCTGGAAGTGTCCTGATGGATGGCAACAGAGAGAAGGTGACAAAATGAATGCACCAATGCATGCCTGCAGTGATGGCCAGGTGTCTGTACCACCGTGGTAGCTGTTCCTTATGAAGTTGAGGGCCAAAACAGGGTTGTGATGATTTTACAGCTGAGGATCAGTGGGTTCATTGCGGTGTTCCCTTGCCCTATCAGTTTGTGGAGAAATCTGGGGTATGGACAGGGGGCCCTTGTGTGCATCCAGCATCCCATCACAGTCCCCACAGCCACTCTGCCCCCAGCTGGGACCAGTCCTTGTGAAGCAGTTACGGGCCAATGCAGACCCCCAGCGCACAGCCGATCCCATCAGGCTTTTGGCTCTGCTCTGCTACTGGCATGTCACAACCCTTTGCAGCTTTCCTTGGTGAGGATGAAGATACTGACCCTTTCCCATCCAGGGAATGCCCTCAAGACTCCAGAGTGAACAGCAAAACCAGACAAGTGGGACCTGTCCTTGCCAGTCTTGTGGCAGTGACACAGATGGTGTCTGGAGGAGCTGGGGACCCTCAATACTCTGTGTTTGCACAGTGGTGACATGCCTCCATCAGGGACATGGCTGAACAGAGCTAGTCACAGGGAGAGACCCCAGGCTGGCCTGAGCCATGTAACAGGGCTCTGAATGGTACAGCCACAGGCATCTGTTTATTTTCGCTCCTCTTCCCACAGTTACAAGAAGGGCCTGTTGCAAACTTTCCGACAGCTGAGTACAAAACCCAGCATCTGTCTCAAAATGCTTACCTGTGAAAGAGGCAATACAGCTTGGGGTGGGAATACCAGCTAGGTCTGAAGCTGCCCAGCAGGTCAGGACAAAGTTGGAAAGGCAGCAGAGCCCTTGCAGTGAAGCCAGATCACCTCCTGCAGGGATGCCTTCAAGGAAGATAAGCCCCATGGACAGCTGGACTTACCTCTGACACAAGGGCTCAGGTCACAGCTTGCCAAAAAGACACAGTAGTTGTGCTGCTGGGAAGCACAGCTACAGGGAGAAAGAAAAATATAAACAACACAACCTTCAAACCTCCCTTCCCAAATAAACTGCCCCATAATAAACTTTGACACCATCTAGGCTGAGACTGTAATGTTTTGGCACCCTGCAAAGGACCACTAGGGAGGAAATAAATTCCTCTTACAATGAGGTGTGGAGATGTTGTGTGTAAGGCATAGCAGTATCACTTGGTTTTGAAATGCCTTGAAGTTGCATTTCACAACCTGCCCTCTAAATGCCCATACCTGGGGTTTATCACACTTGCACAGATATTATGGTGTGAGTCCAGCTGGATGATGCACCCTGGGCACCTTCCAGTTCATTAGCTAACATCTGCCTGACATGCTGTTTGTTTTCTCACCCTCTTGCAATAGTGAAAAGCCTGTTAAGGAAGGCTATGTTTTGCTTGGGTTTGTTTTGTTTTGGGGAGAAGAAGGAGGCTGAGTCACTTTGCTTTTGTTACGAGCTGCTGGCAGAGAAGGCAAATTCTGTTGGGATGCCCATGCTTCTCCATACACAGGGAGCTAAGGCAGCAGTCCCTGGAGAGCAGTTTAGAACTGTGTCACTGACAGGGCTGCTCCATCAGCTCCAAGATACACCATAAAGCTGCATCTTCATCCATCCACATGGGCAGTCCCAAAGGCCTTGATGTTTCTGACGCTGTATTGAGAGTAATGCTTCTCCATACAGTTTGAGAAAGCCACTTCCATGCCTCTCCCTGTTATCTGGGCTTCAGCTGAATCCTGGACCAAACTCTGGGGGCTTGGGCTTGCAGGTGGCTGATTGCAGGGTATCAGCTTCCCATGGATCAGCTGGGCCTTGGTGAACATTGGCATGTGTGCTTTCAGCCCTGGATGAATACATCACAAGGGGATTTCATGCACACCTCTTCCCACACAGACCAAGCTAAGCTGCATCACAGTTATCATGGCTCAGCTTGGAATGGATGAGACCATGAGTCAGAATCTGGCTCTGGCTGGAACAAAGCTCCTGTTCCCTTCTCCCTAGCCAAAAACAAGCATTCAGGCTGCATGCTGGCTGCACCTCTACATCCTGACAACCTTCCCACCCAAGAGCTGTTTGCAACCAATACAGGCATTTTGGGTGCCATGGCTGAGCTCTGCTGCCTGCTCCCTCCTCTTCCTCCTCACTGCTGGAGGTGCCCCTGCCACACAGCATCCTGTAGCATGCTCCCGGGCTGCTTCCACAGCAACACAGCAGCAGGGGTGTTGCATGTGAAGTAACACCACCATCCTCCTCTTAACTTGCCCAGCAGGATACAGAGCAAGGCTAAAGCCTAGATGGTAGCCTAGGGAACAGGCTGGGTCTGTGGGGCCATGGAGACAGCAATGGAGGCTGGTTTGATTTTGAACCAGACCACACAGCTCCTACTCCAACCTCAGCAGCATGTCCAGCAGCTCCAGCTCCACACCCACCCTGGCTGCATAGGCTGTGGTGCATCAGTGAGCAACATGAAAGCCACCTCACAGGTGCCTACGAGATATTTCACTTAACTGCAATGGCCAGGGCAGTGCTAGACATGGACTTGCCTGCTTGGAACCTCAGGGAGCCCAGCATTCCCTGCAGCTCTTCCTCCTCCCTGGTCCCCCACTGGCACCTGCCCCAGTTTGCACACCCAGAAATTCATGGCACACTGGTAACTCAATGCAGAGAAATCCCAGTATGAAAGGTGGCCTTGAACTCATTGGGCATCTCCTTGGTGTTGTTTGTAATTACAGAGGCAAACAATCCTGTAATCGGTGCTGCCAAAGGCTCCCTGAAAGAGCCCCACAGGTCCAGCATAGCCAACCAGTCTGTTGATGGAACACAGAAGTGCAAAGAAGTGGCTTTTTCTTCCTGTTCTTCTGATTCAATTAATGTGTTTCTGATTTAGCAGGTAGCATGGCTGGGCAGCATTTGCCACAGTCAGGGCTCTGTGCTGGGAAGCCCTCCCAGCAGTGCACGACAAGCCTAGGCACCTTCAGCTGCTCTGCTTTGAAAATGGGTTTGCCTGTTGTGGAAGGCGGGAGGCAGACAGATGCTTTGGCACTGAAGTAGCAGGTACAGTGCTGTCCTGAGATGCCTTTTTCTCTTCTGATCTGCTGATGCCAAGCCAGGGGGTTAGAGGGGAGCTCAGGCCTGAGAATAATTTTGCATCATCTTCCCATATGCCCCCAGCCTGCATTTTCCTACACCACACAAGTCTGCTCTGTTGGACATTCTCACGGCAACAAAACATTTTGCTTCAGTCCAAATTTTCTGGTGTTTCTGATTTTGTTTGTTTGTTTGTTTAATTATCGCTCTGTGGAAAATTTCGAAATGGCAACTGTTCCATCCCTTTTGGGGAAAAACAAGCAGACACTGAAATGTTGGGATTCCCCTTGGAGCCAAAATCCCACATCTCGGTGGGAGAGGTCAGTGCCTTGATTCAGCTGAGGCAGAAGGGTGCCAGGGGGTGGGAGTCCTGAGATGTAGCTGGGCCCTTTGGCAAATGCTGGAAGGAAGCTTTCGGTGCCCTGTGTATCTCCTGCCCTTATCTCTCAGGAAAGAGACCCTGCATCCCACCAGCAGCTCCATCACTGGCACTACAAGGCAGTTGGGATGCTGGCTCCATGCTTGCAAAAAAAGCCTTGTTTCTAGGTTGCTTCTCCAAGCCTCAAACAGGTGTCCCCTGTTTCAGGTGAAGCTTTTCTGACATCTGCCCTTTCTGTGTCCTCCTTTTACTCTCGACTACATCACCCCAAGTACAATGACCTCCTTTTCCTCCTCAATCCCTTCTGAGGTCCTGTATCTTTTCTCTGCTTTCCCAGCAGGGCGCTCTGCCTTTTCCTTGCCCCCAGAGTCTTCTTCATTGTCCTGCTGCTGCTCAAGGCTTTGGGTGGGATGAAATAGGTAGGGACAAGGTTGCCTCCCTGCCACTTTTCCTGAGAGTTGAGGCCTGAGAAGTTGAAGCACTATGCCCCTAGCAGTGTGCTATGCAAATTTCTGTTCCAGCTTGCTCTTCACTCCCCTCTGACCAGTAATGAAGGAACTAGCAGTTCCCATTGTCACTTGGTGTCAGGATTGGTGCAGCATAGGATGAGCTCCCAGGTGCTGCTTGCAAACAGGAAAATGTGGCCACGGTCAAGGCTTCTTACAGGAAATAGCACCATGACACAGCATCTCCTCCAGGCCAGCTCTGCTGCCTTTTGTTGCCTCTGGCTCCAGTGGACCCCAGCACGCTATCTCACTTGGATGCCTTGGGAATCTTTCTGTTTCTCCAGACCTTCTCCATTCTTGGACAAGGCCTGTAATTCCCCACCTTCTGCCTGCCCCCCCTCCCCCCCCAAGGTCTTTTTTTACCCCCTCCTCTAATCATTGTCACTTAAGGCTGGCCCTGCTGTGGTTTCAGCACACAGCTGCTGGCCTGTAGCACTGTAACTAGCTGTCCCAGGACTCGGCAGCAGCTCCTCTGAGAAGACAAATCGGTCATTATGCATCTGAACAAATAGATTTCATATTCCAAATGGAGAGATCTGTCAGCAGCTCCATTCCTCTGGGAAGCCATGAATGTCAAGCCATTTAAGAGCCCTTTCCTAATGATGTCCCTGGTGAGCAGCCGTGAAGACGTATAGCCCCAGAGCTCAGAGAGAGTTTGCTGGAGACTATCAGGGTAGAGGGGAAGATTAGGAGGCATTAACACAGCAGAATGGCTCATTCCAGCACGTCCTCTGGAGTCCGGCACAGCAGAAAAGAGCACGAGGCATGGGCTCAGATTAATGGCTTCTTCACAAGCTTGCTTTGCCTTTTGACAGGAAAAAAATGATTGCACACACACACACACACATGCACGTACATGTATGAGGGGAGATGGGCCATTCTGCCTGACTTGTACATTTGCTAGAATAAGGATGAAAAGATGAACTAGGGCAATGGGATTGTGATCCCTGTCTGACCTACCATGAAGCTTATTGACGGCAGATCCTGCCTGCAGCACATCAAGGTTTGTCCTGGCATTAGTCCCTCTGTCATCCATACTCCCTAAAGGGCAGCTCTTTGCAGGGCTGGGGAAAGGTCACCTGGATTTGGAGATCCTCTCCCAGGTCAGCAAGCTGCAAGAGCTGCCAGCCTCCCCCAGCAGCACAGGGAGGGTTGGTGTGGTCTGGGAGCCAACCCTTGCAGACAGGACCATCTCCAGGGGGAGGAATTAGGGCTCCCTGCTCCCAGATGAAACCTATAGAGACACAGCAGTCTCAAGCCTGTCCATATGGCAAGTCCACTGCTTGGCTTTCCCCCGCTGCCGACATATGTGGTCTGACCTGGAAATGAAATGTTTCACATTGAAAACAGCCAGGCTGCAACACTGCCCTGCACAGACATCCCCTCTTATGCTCCTCTCTGGTGGATTTGGCCCAAATATGCAAGTGGTGTCAGTCATGTCAAACCAGAGCTTTTTGGAAAATTGATATTTTCCAGGAAATACACCTGTGCTGACTGTCGAGCGCTTTGGATACCCCTCACATCAGACATGTAATGTGGTAATTTCTTAAAAAATAGCAGTTGTGTTTTGGACAGAACAAAACAAAAACATTCATGCTGGGTAAAGGTGACCAGAATCAAACCCCTGGCTGCAAGGAGCATGGGTAATTTTAATTAACATTCCCTAACACCCCTGAATTTAAACACTCATGCTGATAACCACTACCTGTACGTGGCCCTATCTTCTTCTAAATGTGTTTTCTAACCTGTGTGTTATCTCTTCAGATGGAGCCATTTGTATTATGAGAAAAAAATCCAAGTATCTAGAGGCCACCTTTAATAAAGTATTTGATAGAGTGCTTTGCAAAATCGTACCTGGCAAATGAATTTGAATTGGCGTGGATACAAGCTGAGACACATGACAGAAAATTGGCTTGAGGTGTGCAAACATAGAGCCATGATGAACTACAGGGGACCGTGTGGGGACAGAAGTGTCCAGAAGGTGCCACGGGGATCGATGTTGGAGATGGTTCAGTTTAACATCTTTATTAATGAGAGAGAGGGAGAAGTAAACAACACATTAATAACATCCCAGGATGATACTGAACAATGCAACTCCCTAGACAGAGCCAAGAGGAGGAATCTCAAGAGCAAGGGCTGACCCTGCAAAGCTGCTTGCTTTTTGTTATCAAGGTCAAGCGATAAACTGGGGACAGGCTGTGGGAGAGGAGCTGTTGGGGTGAAAGGGGTCTAGAAGAGGAACCCAGGCAGGAAATATGAGATGAATGCTGTGAGGTGCTGAGGGGAAGTGAGCTTGGGACAAATCCTATGGCAGAGCCCTCTGAGAGCCTCTGTTTTGTCCTGTGAAGGGGTACTACGCACACACACAATGGGCTGTACAAACCAGCAGCTATGCCTCCACAGCTAGATGCTCCCTTCAAGATGTTATGCTCCTCCAAGGAAGCTTCAGGCGAGTGCTTAAAATTAGAGATGCTGTCTCTACCAACACCAGAGGTATTGCACTGGTGCTAAGGAACGCTGTGTCAGTAAGAGGGACAGATAAGTAAGCACAAAGTGATCCGTAAGATCACCACTTTTGGAAATTGGTGATTGCTTGATACCAGCAATTGTCATTTTATCTCATTTATGTCGTCTTTTGGAGGATGGTCCTGGCTGGGGAAACATACATACACACATACACACACACGCTGCTTCAGAAAGACTAATTTTCCACATCTCAAGGGAATTATGAGCAAAATTGCTGGGGAGGAAGATGAGGGCAGGAAAATGAGATGTTAAATGTTGAACAAGTGGGGACGGTGCAGGAAAGAGCCGCAAAAATGACTGTGGAGCTGGAAGAAAAACAACCTTGCAATGAGGGACTGAAAAATCTTGATCTGTTTAGCTCATCAAAAAGAAGATTGAGATTTAACTGATTGCAGTGTGTAAGTACCTTCCCAGGAAGAAAATAGAAGGTGTGAAAGGCTCTTCAATCACATGGGGAAAGGAACAAAAGAGCCAACAGCTGGAAATTAAGGTCGGACAAATTCCAGTAAGACTTAAGGCCCAGATTTGCCGCAGAAAATGTGACCAGACATTCAGTCAAAATCCCAGGGATGTGGTAATTTCTGGGATGTGGTAATTTCTTCACATCTTTAAAGCAAGGGATGATTTTCTGTAAGATGCTCCAGTCAAGTACATGTTGCTGGATGCTGTTCAGTAGAAACCAGATGCAACTCCTTGCTCCACACAAGAGGGCTGTGCTGTAAAAGGGGGTTGTGACAGATGACCTATGGTTTTCTTCCAGAATTACTTGGCTGGAAGAGGATGTTTAAATACCTTATGCTGCATCTCATTCCTTTTCATTCCACAACTGCTGGCATATCCACTGAGCAGTTTATTATATCCTCTTTACAGCCTTAACTCCGGATCTGCATTCCTCTTCTCCTATCTAGATGCTGTCGAGTACTTAATTTTGTTGTGTTTGCTGTTCCAGTGCCTGCATTTACCCCACACTGCTGTCTGTCATCTCAAAGCAAAGACCATTGCTCCCCATGCATTTTTCACACCTGTGGTTAAAATCTCTATAGGACAGCTCCTGTTTTATTCCCAGACCTGCAGGAGCCTATTGAAGAAGGAAACTTACGCTGTGCTCCCTTTCATCAAAGCTTTATTCTCTGTGCTTGTTTGAATTTCTTCTCAGTTGCGAAGTTAGCATCCTTTTTGGTAACACAGCCTCATCTTAAGTTGAGACAACCTGATATCAAGTGCGTTGTATGCAGCTCCTGAGAGGCTCCTGCCAACTCAATGCACAGCTAAATGCACCTTGACTTAAAACTGCAGGAGAAGCTCAAATGCTGTGGGAGGGAGAAGCAGCATACTCTGGGGATTGGGACTCCGGGAAGAAGCCAGGGTGGAGGAGAAAGGCTGAAGGGTGTTGTGCTGCTATTATTTAAGTTAACAACAAAGGTAAGGCCAAGAGTGTGGGTAGGCTTGACCCTGCCATTGCACTCCATAAGGGAGCTGGCTGAATGTGTGGCTTTGCACACAGGTCTTGTGCAAGGAGACATCTGGAGACAGGACCCATCTGGATGAGACCTCTCTCCTGGGGACAGTGCTTGTGTGACTTCCTGGACACCATAAAGTTGCTGGAAACATGAAGGCACTTCAGAGAAGGGCAGGAGTGATGACAAGTCTTCAGGGAAAGGCCTGAAGGAGGAGTAAAAGGGGGATTTGCCTGCCTGCAAGAACTTGAGAGGAGGGGGGAGGTTATTAAGGGTCCCCTGGTGGTTTCACTGGGAGGAAGGGAATGAAATCGAGCAAGAAAAATTGCATCTGAACATCAGGAAATGCTTTCTGTCACGTAGATGTATTAGCGTGGGGAATTACCTCCTTAGGCATGGGGTGAGGACACGGTTGCTCAAGACATACTCGGCAAGCCTCAGAACTCAAAGGGAAATGTCCCATCGAGGAGTCAATGTCTCAAAGCTGTGGAGAAGTGGGACTGTCTCAGCACTGCTGTCACTCTGTCACTGTGTTGGTGTCATTCAGAGGGTGCTGCTGGGTGCCTTGTGCACCCCTGGGACCACAAGGTGTCTCATTCCACAGTCTGGGCGGGAGGTGAACCTCCTCGCAGTGTTCTGGATGGCTCTTGTCTCACCTGCTCTGACACCAGTGGTGAGAGAGATGGGCGGGAGGAAGACAGCTGCCCAGAGATCCTACACACCTTACAGTGATGTCTATACCAGTGCCCCTGCATCGTGGTGGGTATAATGGATGGGAGGTCACAGCTAGCTGGTGCACCTCCATGGGTGTGAACCCACCTTCAGCAGTGGTCTCCAAGCTCTGGTGTAACCACCAACCAACTCTTCTTTCCCCACCAGGTTTCTCCTGTGGGATGTTTACTTTGAGGCTTCCTTTCACTTCCCCTCACCTGCCAACCCAGCCTCTTGGGATTGGTTTGGCCAGGAGTGACCACATCCCCAAAACAGACAACCCTTACAAAACTGGTGAGCTCTTACAGAAACACCACCAGCAGCATCCAGCAGCATTATTTCCTCAGCAGATATACTGGTTTCCCAAATAAGACTTATTGGCCTTTTATCTACCTTTTCCTCCTTTGCAGCCACTCCTCTCCTCCTGCTTCTCCCAGAGTTGTGTCGTTGCCATGGTTACCCATTTATCTTTACGAGATATACCCCCACCCCCCCAGTGCAGAGTGAAATTCCCGAGCTTCATCCTCCATAGAGACCTGCCTCCCTCTAAAGTGGCACTAATTGAGCATGAAATGCTATACAGCTAAATTACACCATAATTTATTCGGCATTAAATGATTTAAGCAGTGGCTCAGGAGTGCTGGGAACAAGAATCACTCCCCTCTTCCCACCTTCTTCACCTCACTCTGCTGCCTATGCCGTAACCGTGAGCATGCCCGAGTCCAAGGATCGCATTCTCTGAAGCAGGACCAGCCCAAACAGGGCAGCCAGCGTTTCACAGCCTGTTTATTGGGGGGAGAGCCGAGAGCTTGTTGGGCACTCACCAAAGAACCTGTAATCTCAGCCCAATCACTCCTGAAGGCTCTAATTTCCAATCAGGAACCCATCTGAAAGCTGCTGTGTACAGGATGTCACCAGCATCAGCATCCTGCGGGGAGCTCAGTGGTTTTAGCCTGTCAGGCTGAGACTGGGGGTGGGGTGAGGGCTTTTCTTCTTTGAAAAGAGAGAACTTCAGCGCAGACAGTTTGGCCAGTTTGAAAGCGGCTGCCAAATTATAACATGTTGGCTATTTCTTCATTCCCTGACTACAGATCCTTTCCTCCAGGCTGACAAATACCCTCTGATGCTGTAGAACAGCAGGTCTCTTACACCACTCTTTCTTCACAGTAAGGAGATGTGTGTTCTCCCTAAGCAAATAGGAAATCGCTTGCTCCCCACTCTAAATTTAAGCAACATATCATTTTGTAGAAAAATCCAAAGATTTCACTTTGAAAATGCAAAACCAAGATGTTCCAAACTTACAGAAATATTGTTCAGTGTCTTCTCAGACTGAAGCTGTTCGGCAAAATTGATAAAAATATCACGACTACCCCCTCAGCTGCAGGTGTGTTTTCAGATGGAAAAGAGGAAAAGTTTCATTCATTCAAAAAAACCAAGTCACCTGTTTCAACTCAGAACAGAGGGAATTTTGGCATTGTGTAAGAGACTCCAGGTGACATACATTTGCCTAAATAAGGAAGGAAAAAGTACCAGCAGGATCAGAGGTACAAAGATACAAAGCAGCTTTCTGCTGCTTTTTTTTTTTTTTTTTTTTTTTTTTTTTTTTTTTAATTTATGGGGACTAGGGTTAATTGGGACTTCTTCAAGCCAAAGAGTAACTGTGGACAAAGAGCAGCCACCTTGTAAAGTGGAAGCAGGGCTGCATGGACTAGCAGATGAGGACTCTTCAGTCTGTGTAAAGCCTGGGTGATGGTTAAGGATGGGTAGGATAGGAGTCCAGCAAGTCTAAAATAGCATGGAAAAGACGAATAAGGATGGAGGCTTTTCTGCCTTTTCCGAGGCAGCAGCACATAAAACTAAAAGGAAGCATGTTCAAGAGATGCTGAAGGATTTGGCTCTTCATATATGATGGTTAACCTGTGTAACTTCTTGCCATAGGATGTTGTGGGTGGTAAAAGCTTGTGTTATAAAAAACACCTGGATTATTTCACAGGGTGATAATTAATCAAAACCTGCTTAATCCTGCAGTTGTGTTTTGTTGCAAGTTTCAAGACAGTTCTCAGGAAAAAAAATGATGCATGGGTCTTTGTTAAACACCCTTGAGGACCCTGTAGTGGTGGGACAGCTTATTTAGAGGGATATTTTATTTGACTGGATGTGGTCTTATGGCGGTCTCTCAGGTGATTCCCATCAAGTGGGAAGGGACTGTGGAGGTATCTGAGCACCCTTCTTAGTGGTGTGGGCACTGACAGCATGCCAGACCTTCCCCCAGATTGTGTAGTCTCCTGCTGGAACAGAGTGGAAAAGGTCAATTTATTCAAAGCAAAGTGTTTCATTTAAAAGTATTGCCTTTGGGACTAAACTCGTTTTAAGAAAAGAAAAAAAGAAAAAGGAAAAAAAAAAGAGGATGAGTACTTTGATAAGGTTGAAATGCTTCATTTGGGTCTTTCTGGAGTACAGCATTTCAAGATTACTTCTTCCTTTGTTTCAAAGAGGGAAATGAATTGTAAAACCAAATGAAAAATGAAAAAAGCAGAAACTGAAGCAGAACCCTTTGAGTCATCTCCACATCTTTTCTTTTTCCCCTGCTGTTTTCCTTCAAGAAGACGGTTAAATCTCCCTGGCTTTTGTTCCATTCTGGAACGGAAAACCTCTTAAAATCATTGAACTTCCCCCAGGTTCTCACACAACCGGTTCCCCGCTCTTTGGGATGACCTCTGTGGTGGGAAGCCAAGATATCAAGCCTGGGTCACCTCTGGCTCTCCAGCTGCCCCAGATAATCCTCCTAACTCACACTGAGCTCTGCTGAAATAGGCAGAGAGCTGGTACAAGACTTGCCCATCCTTTATGAGGCATAAAGAGAAAATGCTGGGCTCCACGGCTGCCAATCAAATGCCTTCCACTGCCATGAATTTCCCTGAAGACAAGCTCTGAGTTTTGCCACTGGAGATGCGGTGGGCAATAGCCAGCTGTGCCAGCTCTGCATGCTCAGGAGCAGCACAAGGTCCAAGCAGTGAGCCCAACACCACAAGTGTCCATTCCACCAGGACACTGGGACCCACTGGGACCAGCTCTCCTTGACCCCTGGCATGGTCTTCAGACTTGTTTCTCCACCATCAGCCTGTGTGTGATGGTAACACAATTTTCCAGGCCCCGGGAAGACAGGTTGCCTCTCTGCTGGTGACAGGCAGGCAAAGAATTTTTTGCTGCCATCCAGCTTTGTGAACTGAAGGCAGATGTTTGTTTGCTTTCCTCATCTTTTCTACAGTATTTAGGAGCCTTCCGAGACATTTTTCACTTCATCCTGCCTTGTTCCTTGAGGTGTTCCCCAGCATACAGAAGCCCTGTAGCACCTCACGAAGCAAGGCTGTGCTGCCTGTTAACATGCAAAGTCCCTGCCAGGAAATAAATAATTAGTTAAGAGAAGCTAGGCTTAGATTGAGGCTTGGACAAACAAAATATTTTTTTCCTTTTTTTTTTTTTTAAGCTTGCTTTAATAAGACAGTTGAAAAAAGTTTTTGCCCCAGAAGTAAAGCTTTGGGTGAATTTAAAAGGGGAAAAGGATTCTTCTGGCTCAAAGAAAGCTTTGTTTCCTTTTAAAGCTTCCCAACATTTCCTAATGCAATCTCTGTAAAGAAAAAAATAATAATCCAGTTTTCATGTGGAAAATGCCAAAATGCAATTTTAGTGCTTGTAGAAGGGCTTATTTCTGACTGAAGCAATGTCTTTTCTCAGCCAAAATTAATTGCAAAATTGACACAAGGTTTCAAAATGTGCTTGTCATACCAAACTGCAGAAAGTTTCACCCGAACAATGCCATTTCCTTGCAATCCCATGGCCATGGAGGTGTCATGCAGGGGGTTGTGATGCTCCCATGAAAATGGAGGAAGAAGCACCAAAAGCTGTGAGTTGCAGAGCTCTGGGGCTTTTTAAAGCAAAATAACAATCTTCTGGGAGTGGAAGTCCAACCCTGGCAGAACAGATGTTGTAACTTATCACATTTATGGTGGAAGCTTGAGGGCCAAGAGGGAATTCAAAGAGCAAATAGTTAACAGCATAAACCCAAATAAAATATATAATGTGTATCAGAAGACTGAAGGGAGTTGATTGGTCTGAGGGAACAGTGGGGGGTAGAAAGGAGCAATTAAAGAGCAGGAGGAGGAAGAGGAGGCAAAGGAGGGCATTGCTGAGGAGCTAAGTGATTCCTTGAAATCTGCAGGGCTAAAAGTACATAATCTCTCATTAAAATCATCTGCTGTCCTGGAGGACCTGAGCGTAATACAGGCTTTATCCATCTTCTAGAAATGACATGACGAGATGAGGGCAAGGTTACAGGGCACTGAGCTCTGTACTAATTAACCACCCCAAACTTTGTTAACTCAGCTGGTGTGTCCTTGTGCCTTTCTAGAATGCTGAAAAAAAGCCAGAAGTCAGAGCTCTGAAATGACATAGGTTGCCAATCTGAGCTGAAACTCTGAGAAACAGAGTCTGATGCCTGTGCTGCACAAGAGGATGAAGAGGAGAGGCACAAACCCCTACAAATTCCCCCATGTTGCCTTGCTAACAGCTCACAGCAGCTAAACTCTGAGTTTCTGCTTGCCAGCTGCCTCCCTTTCTCCCCCTTAAATGCTTTTGTTGATGTGATGAATTGTTTGCCAGCTAAGCTATTACTTATCTGATTGTTTGTTAGCCTCTTTATCAGTGGAGCTGAGCAGGGACTTGTTCATATGAGGCTGAAGTAGTGTGAGGGCTGCAGAGCCGAATGGAGCTGTGCATGAGAGGATGGTTAGAGGAGGGTGTCAGAGTACAAAACTGCCTCTGGTAAGAGAAGCACAGGGCTTCCTAACCACGGGAGGTGCTAGTTAAGCACTGGTACCATCCTGTCAGCCCCAGTCAGTGGTTTGCTCAGATCTAGTATTCATTGCATGCAATATCCTACAATAAGAGAATGTATTGTGGAGCTTTAATAAAGGCTGTTGCTCATAACGCTGCTTAGCAAAGTCTTTCATCTTCCCTTTAATTAATTCATGCTAATTTCCTTGCCAGTTGGATTCATCAGTTTGGAGTCTAAAATAGAATCCTAGTTTGTTTGTGGAGTTTGGCATGTTGCAAAATATAGCTCTCCTATCAGAAAAAAATTGCAAAATGGGAAAGATCTGAACACGATCTTACAAATGCATGGTGCTGTGCAGCATGGGTTGGAGAAATGCAGTGTAGCACCAGGGTCCCCCGTCTGACTCCCTTTTCCAGGAACAGTCCTAAGCACTCACAGACTCCTCTGGAAACCCTCTTCAGTAACAGGATCTTTCCACTCTGAGCTATTCCACCTTTGCTTTTATCAACGCGAAGATGGGATACTATGTATCCTTTACACAGAATCACTCCTGAGTTCATGATTAAAAAAGATTTATCCGAAGATGGCATTCTTTGGGTTGGAATTGAGGTGTGTAGGGGTGCGTGTGTTGGAAGATCTCTGTTCAACGTTTTTTTGCCTAATCCAGCCCAGACTCTGGGAGGGTTGGGGAAAGAGTACAGAGGGGATTGTCTTCAGGCTGCTCTCAGAAGTTTTTCTTTCCACCAGCAGTAAAACAGCTCAATTCTTCCTGTAGTTTATGGGATATGGGGTCACAGCTGAGAGGGCTGAAAAAGATGCGGAGAGCCATCAGTCATCTCCTTCCCCAAAACTAGTCTTTCTCCAGCCCTTCCTGGCAGACATGTTATTCTCGAAGATTCCCCAAAATAGCAAGTCTCCTTCTCTCCAGTCAGCAAACACTTAATTCTTGTCACTTTGATTTACTTGTATCTTGCTTGAAATCCCCTTCCTGCAGTTTAAGCCTGTTTCTTCTTTCCTGTCCAATGGCTATGGATCATTTCCACCCTCTCTGCAGCCTCACGACTATTCTCTTGCCTCTGTACAGCCTTTTCTTCCTCGTAACCCCAGGCTTTCTGTTTCTCTCTACAGGTCATGTTGGAGTGACACAGGTAGATGTTCAGACACAAACACAACGAGAGAAGCAGACACCCAAGAGATATGTGCACATGGGCTTGCACACCCACGCATGTGTGTTTCCAAGCATGCACACACTGTGTCCAGACTTTTTCTCCATAAGCATCCTTTGCAACCTGCTGGCTCTCACAGTGCCGGCAGCAGCATAGGTCTCTGAGCTGTCAGAGGAGTAACCAGCTCTCCCAAAGCCCCTGGTGCCATGGGCTGTGCAGCCCTTGTGGGAAATCCCCTTAGCATTCAAGAGAAGAAAAATTCAGTGAAAACTGTTAAAAAAGTCTCCCTACTCCTTGACTTTGTATGTGGCTGGTTGACCAGCAGAAAGACAGCAAAGAAAGTGTCCGTGCACCCTCAGGCGTGATAATGTATAGGGTAGATTCCAGGGAATCGGAGGAAATTTTGCTAGAAATGTGGCGTGCAAAGAGGTACTGCAAGTTCCAGCTGGTTTGAATTTTCTCTGTATTTATAAAAAACAAATTGATACTTTATTACCTAATCAAAGTAGCTACTCATGCGTTTTCACCTCCCCCTCCCTCCTCAAATTTAGCATGGGTGTTTCAGATGCTAATATAGAGCTTGCAAGAGAACAAGAGAGCCTTTCTGTAAGACTTTTTAAAGACGTCTTAGAGGATGCTTAATAAAGAGGCAGTGTGGGGTGGTGTCTGGGTCAAGGGCTTGACAATCAGGATTCTTGGATTCCTTCCCAGCTCTGGCACAGCTCCAGAGAAAATGCTCCACCGCTCTGTGACTCAGTTTCCCCCTCTACAAAGTGGGATCCTAGGCCCACCCTTTCCTGTGTCTTGGCAGAACACAAAGTACTACCAGAGAACTAAAAATTGACCCTGGTACCATCACCACTCCTGCAGCCCCCATCCTCCCAACCACTGCAACATGTTCCCTGTGGCACTGACCACTGCAGCCCCAGCCCAAGGCTGAGGCCTGGCTCTCTGTGCAATTTGTGCTGTAAAAAAACTGTGCTCAAGTACTTAGAGCCCTTTTGGACAGCCCCGCATGTAAAACCCAGGACTCCCTGGATGCAGCTTGGGACAGAGATGAAGATTCAAGATTAGCTCTTCATGCAGGTGAATTGACACTGCACCACCTGCTTTGAAGGCCAGGTCTACCCCTGATTTTAGCTAACTAGGTGGCAAAAAAGATTTTGGCTTTGCTGGCATTGCCAATGTAAAAAAACGAAATGGTGAAAGTGCACGATGAACTCTGCTTTTACTCACAGATTTCACTGGTGGCCTGGTGCCACTGATGGAGGGGTGGGGAGTTGTGTTGTGTTGTTTTTTTTTTTTTGTCTGAGCAAATATGGTGGAAAGCAAAAGTTTTTTGCTTTTGGCAGAATTTTAAGCAGACAGTTCCCCACAGTATTTAGAGTAGCTGCACATTTTGGGGAAAAGAAAACCCTGACAAAATCAAAACCTTTTTTTCCTAGCAAAAATAATAATTTTGCCAAAAAAAAAGGAAAAGTTTGCACTAAAGTGAAGATAAACACCATATTTTGTCTAGCTGCATGTGTAAAACCAGCATGAGAGGAGCCCCAGCATCAGGCACTTTTATTGCCAGTGGTGTTCTCGGTACCACTTCTACAGGAGCAGATGGTGGCATCAGCCTGGGATCAGTGCTCTGCATCGCCATCCCCATGCACACAATCCCACACACACCCCCAGCACCCACAGCTGCAGACACAGTCTGGACCCTGCAACTGGCATTCCCGAAAAGACATTTTGGCAAATTTCAATTTCAATTTTATAAGGAAAAAAAAGAGGGATCACCCCTGCACAAGAGAAGGAAAACTTGCAACAGCCCTGAAAGGAGCTTGGAGAAGAAGCACTCCTGAGGGAGGGATCATGTCCCTTTGGAGGAGCAAGAGGGGTTGGGAAGTGCCCTCACTGCTCCCACTTTGGAGCAAATTCCTGTTCTGTAAAAGAGAGCACGGAGGGAAAGTGTCCTTCAACATCCCTCTTCAACCACATACAGACCAGCTTTCATCCTCATGTGTTTCCCCCCTTCTCATTACTGGCTGATGTACCCAAGTATCTTTCCCTCATGCATTGCTGGGTCTATGAGGATGCATCCACCCCTGCAGAGCACTTCCACCTGCACGCAGCTATTCCGGCACAGCCACAACCACAGCCCAGAACAGGACTGAGCTAATCCCTGTTCTAACTGCACAATTAGGACAGAAACTCAGAGAATCATCTGGGTGGGAGGGAGTTTTCCCCTTCAGCACACTTGTTTGGATAAATTCTGACTTGTTTCTTTTGTCTTTGTATGAGTTATTTGATATAGGAGGATTTTTCGGGCAATGAGAGGGAATTTTTTGAATCATGTTCCTTGCTATGGTTACACTGATATCAGACTCCCCATCTGGAAGAAAACTCTTCCCACATTGTATAGACAGGAGGACCCTGGTGGACTTGCTTGCCAGGTCCTAGCCAGGACAGGTGTCTGCAGCACCTCTTCGTCCCCTGCCACAGCACAGCGTTCTGCCAGCTGGACAGTCCACTGTCTGCAGAGGTACCTGAGTGTCACCCAGGAAACATGATGAAAAAGAGCAATTTATACTCAGCCTGTGACGTTTTTCTAACCATGTTTCAGGATCTGCAAGGACATCAAGAAGATACACCCCCAAGACCACAAAAGGTATCCTCATGGGATGCAACAGGCTTAGGGGAAAGCTGGCTTTAGTATTGACGAAACTATGGAGGTCCTCATGTAGCCATGTATTTTCAGTCCTATTAAACATGTAGGGTAGGGAGACCTTATTATGCCATTATATAGAAAGAAACTTTAATGAGGACCGGGTGATTTGATGAAGCTATGCAAGAAATCTGTGCCTGAGTTGGATGTGTCTTCTGGTTGCTGGACCTCATCCCGTCCATGCCTTGAATTTTCATGGTTCTGCATGGTAGACCAAAGGTGTGTCTAGCTGGTGGAGAGGAGAGGATAGGGCACAGGCAGCAGGCACAGACAGACCTTTCCCTAAGAAGACAGAACATTATCAGAGTCTGTATATTTAGCTAAACATCCCTTAATAATTCCAGATTTCTTTACCCATTCTGTCAGCTCATGAAGCAAGTTGAGCACTTCCAGCACCCAGCTGAGCTTTGCATTTCATCTCCCGTCAAATCTGCTGTCTGGAGACATTTGTGTTGCTTTCATTTATTCCAAAGTCCTGGAAGCCATGGAGGGAGATTTTTCCAGTAGGTGCCTGTGTCACAGGGGAAGAGGAACTCAGCTGGTGACTCAGCTTCATACTAACAAGGAGAAATTAAAACCTAACGCTACTTCATGAAACCAAATGCAGTGAAATAGGCCCTTGATCTAATCAGTGCTTTCTAAAGGAATTAAATGCCAATCTATTTTAAAATGCATTTCACTGCGACTTAATGAGGGCAACAGGGAAAAATCAATTGGTCGTGTAATTCAGAATTTCAATAATATAAACAATAAATGCTAATTAGAAACATTCTTATTAATGTCATAAAATTCTTGGACAGATTGTAGTCACATAATTAAAGTTTGTTGAATCTGCTTGAGGAGTTTGAGCCTTGACAGCAGTTGCTGGGGCATGGACAGAGAGTGTAATGAAGGAGCCTGTGCTCAAGGCTGTATGGATGCAGGGAGCCGATGGGTTCTGGGAGGGTTGGAAAGCCCTGAGAAACAGGATCACCCCAAGGTAGCTCTGAGCCTCCAGAGCTGTACAGAGACAAGGATGTGGAGCTAAGAATCCTTTATTTGTCCTGAGAATGGTACCCAGAGCTTATTCCACATCCTTGAGATTGTATTGGCTGCCATTAACATGCCATAGGAGTCCTCTGCCATGCATCTGAAAACTACTGGTGTGAATGAGAACTGTTGCCCAGATTTGCAGTCGAGCAGCCCCTCCAAGTGCAGAGCCAACTCCTCCAAGGGTGGTGGGATGCGCTTTCATAAGCCAACATCTCTGCTTTTGCCACATAATGGACATGCTCTAAGTGAGGCAATTCACTTTTAATGTCTAAAGGGAGGTGAAACTATCAAGCACTGCTAAGGAATAACTCATGTCTTTCTGAAATGCATGGATAAAATGCCTCAAATGAATAGAAACCTCTGCACCAAAAAGGTGCGCTCCCGAGGCAACCCCCACTGTTGTAGCAGAAGGATTGGGTTGATTTTTTCTCAGCAGATCTCAGCCCCTTCCCTGGAGGCACAGATGTTTCTACATGGAGCATCAGAGGGCACAGATCAGTCTGTGCAGAGGAAAATGAACACAACCAGAACAGGATACCCATGCTTAGACAACATCTGCATGTAGTTGTCTTGAGAAAGGTAAGCAATTCTCCCACCTTCTACACTTCACAGCTCTGCCTCTCTCATTTCGTTGTGGATTTTCCTAGAAACTGTTTTTCTCTGATGCAACTAAAAGAGCAAAAATCATCAAAGTTTGGGGGAAAAATAAAAGGTATCAGTATTTATTGTTTCAAAATTTAAGCAAGAGATCCTCTTGCCACCCACTCCCCTTATGCTTATGTTCCCTTCAGTATGGTAGTTTTCCAGGTTTGGGGTCATTAACGTTACTTGTTTTTGCACTACACCTCTCATATTATTATTATTTCCCTCTTTCTACTTTTTTCTTCCACATGAAAGAAAAGGCAACGAGGAAACAAAAAAAAATTCCAAGACTGACTAAACTGGGATTTACTTAATTAATACGGCATTGCAATTTAAAAAGAAAAAAAAAAAAAGGAAGTTGTAGCAACTTTTGGAAACTCCTAGGAAATAATGTGTTGTTGAAAAGTTTGGATTTTGATTCCCGCCTGAAATGTCTCTGTTCTGAGCCAGGTCTCCCAGTGCAATCACCACTGCAGTTTCCCTCCTGCCAGAAGGGATGTTTCTTCACTCATTTTCTCGCACAAGCAGTAACTGGCTGCTTTTCACACCTGCAGGCTGCATGTGCAGGGCACCACTGCCACCAGCTCCTGTGGGCTCAGTCTGGCTCCTCTGGGGCTGAGAGGGTGGCTCTGACGGTAGGTGACCTGCTCCCTCAAAGCGAGACTTCTCCCTGCTAACTTACTGTTCATGTGCAACATATTTATGTGGCCAGGCGATTGAGTGTGCTGGACTCAGCTGCAAAAGAGCTGTGGAGAGAAGTGGCAGCTTATTCTGGGTTCAATTTGTCTTTTCACTGTTGCCTTGGGAGGTGGGAGGGAGCTGCAATTTCTGCATTTCCATCAGAGGCTGTTCCTGTCCCAAGGTGTCACTGCCTGTGATTAGTCCCCTCGTATTTCTCCCCTGCTATGGGAGCAAAGGAAAACTGATCACCTGTGAGCAGCGGGCACCCCTCTCTGGAAAGAAGAATGGGTGACACCAGGCTTTTACCCCTGCCCCCCTGTCAGCTCCCGGCCTTCAGGACTGAGTTAAGGGACCAAAGTGTGCAGGAATTGGTACCATGTGCTCACGCCCGCCTTCCCGGAGATTAACCCCATATGGGGAGAGAGCCGCGTTCCCCTCCATTTGGGATGGGGGTTGATCTAAATGTATAGCAGGCATTCTTCAAATACATGTGACAGCCCAGGAGACAGACTTCAAACATCACCAAAACTGACTGTTTCTCACTGATCTTTGAAATACACAGCCTGGCTTATTATGTTGTAAATATACTTCTAATACACAGTGTTATATTCTTAAAGTATGCCCCTACCTGACTACAGAGTCTACATTTCCTGACAACCAGTCTCTTTGGCTGCATTTTAAATGTACAGTGTATGGTCTCAGGCCAGTTCACCATTAACTATGTGGATTATCCCAGAGATTTAAGGTCGGATGCTGCATGGTTTGTAGAAGGGCATGAAGCCATGCAGCTCCCTGCCAGAGGAAGATGGTTAAAGCAGCAGCTCAGCAAGATCCAAAGCCTGTCTGATGACCTTTTGGTCTTTTCCAAGGTTATTTCTACAGGTAACAAAACACCAATGCTTTTCAGTCTTAGGGACAACGCATTTTAGGGAGGTTTTCACCCTTCATGTTTTAGGCAGCATTAGTGGGAAAACTGTAGGGTTTACCTGCCATCTATAGTCTCATGTCTTCCTCCAAAATGTTTGCTAATGGCTTTTTAATCCCAGACTCCCCTGCAGTTTGAGTCAGTGTGATATAGGGTCTCAAGGCTGGAGAGGTCCAACTGACAGCCCATGAGCAATGTATCACTTAATCCGTTTAATAGATTTTTCCAGCCCAACTATTGAAGTCAGTCGAGACTGTTAGGAACAGGCAGATGGCAAATTTTTCTCCCAAATACTTTGGGATTTTAGTGCTGTGATGCTGTTTGAGATTTTATTTTTTTAAGTAATAGATGCTTTCGTAAAAGGACATGTTGCAGAAAACAGGCTGAGATCAAACAATTACTGCCAGCTTTGGTTTAAATTCAAATAGCAGTAGTCAATAACAACAGGTCTACAATTAAGATTTCTGAGGACAAACATCATGGCATGAAGGGATGTCTGTGGGGTAGTCAACTGCACTGAACAGGGCAATGCCTGGATCTAGTTACAATGGGTTGCAAATGTCATCTAGAATTCTCTTGCATAGAAAGCAGACATCTCAGAGGGAAAGGCTCTGAGGTAGTAGGATGAATCCAGTCTCCAGTTGCAGGGAATATGTAGGAGGTATGTAAGAAATGGGGAAAAAGGACAAGATCAACAGAACAAGCTGCATTGCCCAAGTCAAAAGCAATGCAATAAGCTGAGTTCAAACTCCTATGTGCTTTAAAAATTCCAGTAGTGGTGAAAAATTTGCTTTTCAGCTAAGATTCCTGGAGTTTTACTGAAATTCTGGTCAGATCAGCTGCCATAGTCACCAGGACTGGAGGCAGACAGCACAACAAATAGGGGCTACAAATCAATGTCGCTGAGATGGGATCAACCTCTCAACTTCATGCCATTCTTCACTGAATGGATATATAATTGTATTGTCACATTAACAAAGTCATTTTGCATGACATTTTCTGACCTCCTGTAAGTAAGTGAAAATCAGAGTAGAAGAAAGCATTGTGCAGCTGTTTGCATTTCTCTTGAATTCTGCTGTCTCTCAGAAATGAGCAAACGTCTGGTGCTCAAACACATCAGGCAGTCCACTTGGGCAACGCAAAACCAGTTGGAAATAGTTCTTTATTGAAAACTTGAGGTTCTTTTATTCACCTTGATATTTTGGAGGTCTTGCAGGTGTTTTCTTCCCAGTGTGCCTAACTGCACATACCCATCATGGTGGGTCAGGGACAGCAGCGTGCTCGGGGCGTGGCGTGTGATGCTGTGGGAGCCACGACACAGGGTTGTAGCAGGGAAAGACCATTCCTCAAGGGTCACTTGACCAGTGCTTTAGCAACCACTCGCTTCTGCCATGGGCAGCTAGGAAAGGCCAAAGAGGAAGGTAGGAACCAGTTGTGGGATGTGAGATTGGCAAAATCTCAGAATCTTGCCAAGCCATGCTTTCACACTTTTCTGCATAAAAGTGAAACTAAGAAAGTGCTTTCTTTGCAATGATGCACAAGATTTCCCTGTATCATTTGACTCTCAGAGCTGGAGGTTTTTTAGAAGAAAACCAGCAAAAGTAAATGTCTTCAGAATCCAAATCACACAATCCAGTGAGATGGCAAGTAGAGACACACCTTCCTTCTGCATTTGAGGGACAGTTGCTTGTCACTCAACCACACATTCCTGTTCTTGACCTGGTGACCAACCTAAATCAGCCCCAGGCTCAGCAGCAGATTCTGTACATGATGTTGTCTTGCAAGAAATAGATCTAAACACTTATCTTCCCCTTCCCCCTAAAATCCCAGTATATCTTAGCAAAGCATGCTCAGAGGTGATCTTTCAATTGCTGTTTTTCTTGTAGATGATTTCCCCAGCCCACCCTCAACAAAAGCTCAGCTTCTTGGGAAGGAAAATGCCAAGTAGGTTAGGAAAAGGGCTTTTCTAGCCTTGTTAGTTGCCAAGAAGAAAAATACATTTTAAAAAGCCATAAAAATGTAATTCTCCCCTACACACATTCCAATAAATCAAAGATAGCTAAAAGGATTTTCTTCAGTGAAAGAAAAATCATCATTTCTTGCCCTATACAAAGTATGAAAGTTTTAGTCTGAAAAGAGAAATTTTTTCAGAGAATTATGATCATGTGAAACCAAAGGGTTAGAAAGAAAAGCTCAATGTAACCCAAGCACTGGCTTTTGCTATTATGAAAGCTATAATGTATGAAACACTACAGATCTATGGGAAATATATTCCTTTCCATGAGAGGAATTGTCAGAGCCCAGTGTCTGTGAACCAAGATTGATTACACAGAAAATGTTTTTCTAGTTGACATTTATTTTGCAGAGATATTAATGAGGAAACAATTTCTTTTCCCTGCAGTCCAACCTGAGGTCATTCCCCAAGTCTGTTATCAGCCTAGTCAGCCCATCTGAATGTATCTAAAACATGCATTTGAGACATGAACTATGGTAGGTGTATTTGGGGAATAGTGGTGAACCAAGTGTTCAACCTTATTTTAAACTACTGTAATTGGGTAAAAAGTGTTTCTTGGGCACTGACTTCATCAGCCTTTCCCTAATCTCCCCACAGTACCTGAAGGACCATTACACATCTGCACGTGTGCTGTCTGTGCCTACAGCAACTTTTCAAATTGTTCTCAAGAATCCTTGCTCTCCAAAATAAAGCAAGAAATCTCTATTAGATCTGGCTGGGAAGAGGGCCATGAGCATGAGTACTGGCACTTTTGCTGCAAATGCCTGGTTTGTAAGGCAGCCTGTGCTTGGCTGTGCTGAGCTGAGCACCAGGATTTTCATTGCAAAGGACATAAAGCACACATGATGACTCCTGTGGACTGACAGCCCGTTTAACTTCAATGGTTAAAGCAGATTTCTTCAGAGGTCTCCTCAACCATAGTAAGAAAGGCAAAATACTTTATTATTAGCTGAAATGAGCCTGGATGGACATTAATGAAATGGTAAGTTGCAAACCGTAGTGGCTGAGGGGTGGGTACAAGTCATATCCAGCCATCCCCATGGCAGGAGGTATCATCATGGCAGATGTGGGGGATTTGGGCAACTCTGAGACTGGCCACAAATTTAGTAACATTATATCCTAGAAAGGTTATTGAATTGTCTCCTCTTCCTCTGTGAATCCCAGGCACCTGGGAATTTATACTAGAAACACACTAGTGTGATTCCTCAGATCTGAGGCTACCAGAACTATCAGAAACTTGTTTTTACAGACAAACAGTGAGAAAGGGCATACAGCATGATACAGGGGTGACTTCCCATCTGACACAGAGGGTAGGACCCGTCCCACCTATTTTTGTTTGTGTTAATGCTATGCTTCCAGTCTATGCTGTAGCTGCTGCCTGCTCCTTTCACAGCCAGTGCAGAGAAACGGATACCTTCTGGGTATGAGTAGAATCATTCCTTCTTCCTATAAGGGTGTTCGACAGGCAGGACGAATCTGCATCAAAAGGTGTTCCACAGACAAGAGATATGCCAGATGACAAGCGCAAATTATGTGCTGAGCTTTCAGGTAGCTGCATCTGGTGGAGAAAAGTCACACATTAGTAGCTACTAGTTCTTGCAGCCCCCCAGGAGGGCTGTAGGAATATGCGGCTGGCTTCCATGGCCAAAGCAGGATTTAGCTTCTGAGCCCTGTATAGTCTTTTTCAATCATCAGTGTGTGCTGTGGTGACCACAAGCGAGGCAGCTGTGAAGCAGTAGATTGAGTGAAGCAAGTAACCCAAACATCCAGAGCTGCATTTCCTTCAAAATCTCCTTTCCCCATAGGCGACTTTTCAGATAAGTTGGGGTTTAACCCTCTACCCTGGCCAGGCACAACCAGAGAGATGGGGAGAGATAAAGGGTCAGGAAGAAATGTCCCAGCAGGTAAGCCCTGTCGCGGTGTCACAGTGGTGGGGTTTCTTGCCCTGTGACCAGCTGCTATGGTCTATCCCAGAAAACGTGTTCAACAGTTAGGGTAGAGAGTTTGGAGCAGTTGCTGTGATCAGTGCCTGCCATGACCAGGGGAAGCTGGATAAGTCTGGTCATCTGGCAATTGGTGACGGACCTTCCTGATGGGCATGTTGGAAAAAAGAGTTGGCCTGGGTCCATCCACAGCTGAGCATTCATGTCTCTTAATCAGGAAGGGAAAAGAAGGAAAAAGCTCAGGTTGCCCTATGTACAGGAAAAATGGAGCAGGGATAATAAGCCAAGTGAAGGTGGCAAATCATCAGGGAGCCAGACAGCACCCACCTCCCTTCAGCCATAAGCCAGAACCTGGAGGATGCTGTTCAGAAGGCCTGGAGACAAGTTGTGGGGTGGCCACAGAGTACCCACGACCCATACAGGGTGCTCTGCAAGGTATTTCTTCCATGAAAATGGGGCCAAAATGTGGAGGTGCTACAGACCTCAGAAAGGGAGACTTCAGGTCCAAACCATGCCAGAGAGAGGGGACTGGATGTGTTGTGACGATCCATCCTGTGATTCCTTGAGTGCAGCTGCTGCTTTGGAGGAAGAGGGATGCAAAATGTTCTCTGCTCTCTGTACAGAGGAGGCTTGAGGATGTTCAGCTGCTTGTTGCTGCTGCTAGGCTGCACGGACAGGCTGCAGCTTCCAGCCCCCAGAGAGGCTGAGCCAGCCCTAAACCCACTTCAAAGCAGAAAAGAACATTACAGCCTGTGCGTGAGGGTCTTAGCTTCTCACACGACTCTTCCACTCCAATTTTACGGCATGAAGCACACAGCCCTTACAACGGCAGTTCAGCTGCATTTTTCTTGGCTAGCTCATTCCCACCGGACATCATTCACGCACTCTTTGGAGTGGAAACGAAAGGGAGCGAGAAGTGGCCCCCTTGAAGTTCTGCTCAGCTGGGCTGCTCGTGTTCCTGAAAAACACATCTACCTTTTTATAACTCCCCAGGCTCCCATTCAGGGAGCCTGCCTGGCTGTTTTCACATGGGGTGGGTGAAGGGGGCGTGTGTCCATGTTTGATGATAGGGAAGGTGTGTTTGCAGCTTGCACTCCTGCAGGCATGCGAGGAAAGCGAGGTGGGTGCAGGGGCTGCTTTATGGTGTGCATGTGTGTGCTGGAAAGAGATGGAAAACAGAGCTACACAAAAGGAAAGAGGGAGATGAAGACAACACATGAGGAGGAGGGTTATTCCAAAGCAAGACCCAAGGAATGTTCTGTCCCCACCTCCCTCTCCCTCTTCTAGCCAGTCCCACTGCATACAGCTTTTCTGTGTGAGCAGCACTGCCATGGGCACAGCCTGCAGCACAGGACGCCGGCACGAGTGGGTGCTCATGGGGATGTGGCAGTGCTGGCAGTTGGGACTGTGCTGGTTCTTCTGCAGTGGTGTGGCTCTCTCCCCTCTGCAGGTGCACAGGGTGCAATAAGCTTTAAATCTGCTACAAATAGTGTCCAGTGCCAAAGTGTTTGCAGCATCCTGAAATCTGCTGTGATCAGCGGAAAGCCTGGCACTGGTAGTGTGGTCTTCCTGCAATGGAGCCTTCTGACAGAAGGACTTCACCTCCTTATTTCCCTTGATAAATCCCACCCTGTTAGGCAGTGGTGCAGGAGAGTCTGCTCTTGAGGAGTGGGGTGAGCACTTCCTCTGTCAGAAATAACTCTTTGCTTTTAAAGTATCAGATGCTTCATAGAATTATTTTTCTTTCTAGCTTGGCAATGTCCATTTAAGGCAGCTTAAATAAAACTTGACCTGATGCTGAAGCTGAGAGCTGATATTAGAGGGAGATTTAGCTGTTTAGTGGCACAATACTTTAAAAATAAGCTGAGATGTCGAACACAAATTTTGTGGTGGAGGAGATCAAATGTATTCAGAGCCATTTGATGCCATTACTCTTTTCTGCTTTGATATGTCTAACATCAGGACTTGGCAAGCCAGCTCTGCCTGGGCTCTTTTTCTGTGAGTTTTGTGTAGATCTGAGCTACAGCTGTTCTTCTTTGGGTGTGAGCTGTGTGACTTTGCTCCTCCTTTCTTCAAGGAGGACTCCTGAAAGATTCCAAATCAGCCAGCTAAGGGTTGGTCAACCCAGCCCTTCCAGTTCTTGCTTTCCTGCACCAGCATAAAATTGCCAGTTATTACCTGATTGCCTGACCATTGGCCAGGAAAATGGATATGCATTAATGCTTGATTGCATTGCCAATATGCATGAGCATCTGTCACAGGAAAGCCTGGTCTGAATACGTTTGCATGTGTGATCACACCAGCATCCCAGGCTGTGCACTCACACAGCTGTTGCATGAGTACCCAAGTTCATTTGTCTGAGTACCGAACACCATTTTCCTTTCACTTCGTATTTGCATTCTTATTTGCTTGTTGCCTGCCTTGCTCAGCTGTACATGCACACACATTTTCCCACTGAGGCATACATGGAGAGATTGTAGCATATGAATTTGCAGCTAATGCATTTGTGTACAAGCCTGTGAACAAGTATTTCCCTGCTAGGGTATCTCTGAATATGACATGACTATTCTTTTGCCAGCAAATTCTTAGATAAATCTTCATCAGTTCACATAAGTGCAAGTCCTTGCTTTGGGATTTGCCTGCCAATATGTATCTGAAGACACACTTGCCTGAAAATTCATTTCCACATGCGGCTCTGCATGCGAATGCAGGTTCAAAGAATCTCACCTCGCGCTTTCCTTTTTTACCTACATCTTTTGAGCCTGGATTCTGCTGCAGTCAGTATTCACAAGAAAAGCAAGCAATGGGGGAGGCAAATGCCTTCAAAGCAAATCATGGCTCTTATTCAGATGAATAGTGGAGGACTCTTTTTTTCTGATACTGTCCTTCCTGCTTTTGTGATATGCATATGACTCTATATGTTTCCACTTGAGGCCTGAGGAACTCTGCTAGATCCCCCCTGCTGCCCATGAGCCAAAAAGACGATAAGGGAATATAATGAATACAAACAATGGTGGAGACTGAATTTGACTTTTTTTCTCCAGGGACAGGCAAGACTCACAGATGTAGGAATATTATTGAATTCCTTTGGATACATTTGATCTCTTAGCCAAAAAAGTATGTGGGACATTTCCGCTTATTTTTAAAACATTCGGCCACAAAACAGTAATTCAATTAACGAAAGCTCCCACTGATGTCAGCCCTGAGCTTCAGCCTGGCTGAGCAGTTCTCTCTGCTGTGAACACAAAAGCCACCTTAAAGGGGAGAACCAATCTACATATGTTTGGAAAGGAAAAGCCTTCATGAAATCTTTTATGATTTAAAGTGAAGGCATGTAATGAACAAAGTGTGTGCTCATTAAATGCACCCATGTGCAAACAGGCTTTTGCCAGTTGGGTTGTGGTACTCCAGCCCAGCTTCAGGTGAGTCTGGTGACATGAAAGGTGTCTACAGCTCATGCAGAGGTACTGCAAAGCGCTCCTCTCAGAGCAGCCCGCTTCCCTTTGCTTCCTTCCCTCCTTTGCCCTTCTGGCAAAGAAAACGGGAGAGTCAACATCGCTGCTCTGTGAAGTCAGCTTCATTTTCATGCGTTAACCAAGGGCTCCAAATTCTTCAGGCTAGAACTGTTCAAAAGGCACACTTTCCCTGGAATAACTTCCCCCTAACCCCCCAACCCCCCCCAACCCCACCTCCCACCCCCCCAAAAATTACCTTGGCCATATGTTTTGCAAAAAGCACTTTTCACAAAAACAACATCTCCTGTGAAATAGAACCTGACAGCTCTCTTTTAATGCAATGTTAAATGTGAGATTTTAATCTCATAAACCTCAGGAAATTCAGAAGTTGATCTTCCCCCAGAAGCTTTAACTCTGCCCCCTCGTGCATATGCCCTCCAACAGGAATGCTCGCCAAATGAGCACATGAAAACACTTTCCAATGAAACCCTACGTGTGTAATTCTGATGCCTCTCAGGTTGCAGGGAAAAGTGCAATTTAAACACAAATCAAAATCAGACAATTAAGGTTACTTAAAAAGTAATATCTGAGGCACATTATTCAACATCATTTGGAAATATGCAATAGGATACGGAGATAAACTGAGACCGAGATACTGCGGTGACAGTGTGTTTGAAATACCTAGGTAGATGGATTAGAAAGTAACAGGCTTCCAGAACACTCCCTTGGATGCAGCCAGGCTGAGAGCCCTTGAAAGTTGTTTGTCACAACTGTTTGGAGCCATCCATGAAATGAATCTCATGGACCTCTGTCCATCCTTGATGAGTGAATCTCTACATGGCAAAAAAAATGCTGGTCTTATCTAAAATCCTTTGCCTGCAGTCCTAGTTGAGGGCAAGAGAGTGTGCTGGACAGTGACAAGTCTCCTGCTCTGAAAGATGTCCCTTGCCCTGGGGCAGAGCTGGGGTTCACCATCCAGATGGTGGGAGGGGAAGCAGATGGAGCTTGTCAGGCTGCACTGCTTGGTGTAGCGGAGCTGACTCCCAGCATAAACAACAGATTTCCCACCGTACACATGCACACGCATGTGCACATGCAGGACAACCTCACATTGGTAGAGGAAATGTTCCATGACTCTGTGACCACAAGCATGGTCCCTGCAGCCTCTTGATCCACCAGCTCCAGCCTCCTGCACACACTGTGGGACGCTCGGCCAGGCTCAGCCAAAGGCAAAAGGGAAATGTACAGTCAAATCTTCTGGGCAGCAACATGGGTCATGGAAAAGAGGGCTGGGGCTTAGCTCTGGGCTCTCTAACTGGTAGCCTGTTCCTGCAGCCTCATTGTCTGGGGAAGCGTGCCTTACCATGGGAAATCCTGTAGCAACAGGGCAAGAGGTAATGGTTTTAAACTAAGAGAAGGTATATTCAGACTAGATATAAGGAATAAATTTTTTACAATGAAGGTGCTGAAACACTGAACAGGTTGCCCAGAGAGGTGGGAGACACCCCATCCCTGGAAACATTCAGGGTCAGGCTGGATGGGGCTCTGAGCAACCTCATCTAGTAGAAGATGGTCTTTCCCATTGCTGGGGTGCTGGACCAGGTGACCTTTAAGGGTCCCTCCCAACCCAACCCATTTGATGATTCTATGAAATGGGCAGGCTGCTCACCTACAGGACAGCAAGTACAGCCTTTCAGTACTTTATGGTGTACAGGGTCAGACTGCCAGTCGGGGGGAATTTCAGAATCTGAATAGACCTTTAGGGGCTTTTAAGGGTTTACACCAGCTCTTTAGAGCTGTGTGAAGTGAGGCTGGGAGGACAGGGGGAAAGCTAATGGGGAAGAACACTTTCAAGTGCCTTATTAGGAACCTCATCGACATCTCCTTTCCACAGGATCAGGGCTCAGCTGCCCACCTGCTCTGACATCACTGTGACCTGCAGGTCTGTGTGAGTGATGGATCTGCCCACCCTTGTGTGCCACTTCACGATGGCACAGTGAGGGACAGCTGGGGAGCAGCCATCCCTCCCCGCTCGGTGACCCCCGGGGATCTAAGGCTGCTGCTGCAAGTGGCTCGTGGGACACACATGTTCTTGTTGCAGCACTTTCAGTTTGTGCTGTGCAAGAGGGTGAGGGCTGGAGCTGTACTGAGCTGGGAGCTGATGCTGGGTGTCTTTCTGCCAGACAGGTCCCAGCCCTGGGGGAGGAGCACACTGACAGGTGGACAGCCAATGCATTCAGGGGCATGAGGATGGGACAAATGCTCTTCTGCTTTCATTTCCTGGAGGCACTAAATCCACCCAGACTCGCAGCTTAAGTCGGCAGTGCTCTGTGGGTCACCAGGAGTGTGAAGACTGGGGGACAGGACTCTGAAGATGAATAATTTGGCAACTGTTGGATGTTTCAGGGTGTTTGTGTATGACCCAGGGCAGCATTGCCACATCCCCATCGCACAAAGCAGAGTGACAGTGAGCTGGCTGGTGAAACACCAGCATTTCTCCAATTATCCTTGACCCACTGGGTCAGAGCCCCTTGCAGGGTGTAGGACAAGGTCTGCTCCTGCAGCTCGAGGCTGGTACCCACTGACCCTCCTGTCACAGCTGGAGCTGCTGACCCCAGAGCTGGCTGAGTCCAGCCTGCACAGGAGCTGTGGTGGCTTGAGCAGCTCAGGTGCAAACATCTGAATTCTGTCCCTCTGCTCACCTGGCCAACCTAAGGGGCAGGACATGCCTCACACACTGCACTGGCTCCTTCCAGCCTCCAGCATTTTGTCTCTTTGAGCTAGCAAGGCAAAGCTGCTTTTCAGAGGCAGGGATGGATGCTCATACTGAGTGGCTTTGATCAAAGCCCTTGTTTAGTTATCCAAGGCAAGGTAAACAGCTGGACATGCTCCTGCTGGCAAAAGGCTCTTTCCTCCTTTCTCCAAGCTCAGCAACATCAGCATGGATAGGAGAGATCATTTAGCAAACTGAATCTCTTTGAGCAGGGGAATTCTTCTCTTCAGGATACTGAATGTTTAGATCAGTCTCTGAAATATCCTCATGGTCCCTGTTGCTGGTGTGTTGGGCAATCACTCTGTGATCCTGGAAAACACATCTTTGCTCTGCGGGCAGGTGATAGAGGTGTGAGGTGCATGAGGACATTTAGCCTGCAAGTGCCAGCCCCTGGCACAAACGTCCTGCTCTCTGGACCTCTGAGGAGCTGCCAAGGGGTGCCCAGTCACACCACGGAGCAGGAGTTTCTCCCCGCCAAAGTGCTCATCTCCTAGGGAAGGCTAGAAGGGACCGTGTCTTCACCTTGCAATGCCCAGCAACCTCTGTGGCAGGCTGAGCCAAATCAGGAGAGGTTTTATGGAGTTTTCCAGTGGGGACAGGAAGGTAAAGAGACAAAGAAAAGGGATCACAAAAGTATCAGCTTTGAAAAGTGAGATATTTCTGTGGCTGAGCAGAGGCTGAGAGTCCCTGGCTCAAGAAACAGGATGAAGCAGCCACGCTGCCTGCTTTTCTGAAACTCAATCTGCCTCAGCTTCATGCCTCCCCATACTGAGGGCTCCTCTCCTCTCCCTTTCCCCTTCTTCTTTTTTTATTTTTTTACCCCTTCCTAAGGAAAAAAAAAAAAAAAAGAGAGGAAGGACAGAGCTGGTGCTGTTTTCCCAAAGTGTTTCCCCCAGGGCCCTTTTTGCAGCATCAAATTTCCTTTGAAATGGCTATGTGGGAAACACAGTTCCTTGGGTCACTTCCCAAATGGAAAAGAAAAAAAGACAATAAAAAAATGAAATAGGAAAATAAAATTCAACATATGAAAAGCAGAAGCCAAATCACAGCAGCTCTCTGTCCCATTTAATCCTTGGTCCTAGGGAGGAAACTGAAGTGCTGTTTGGAACAGTAATTATGCATTACCATGTTCCCACTTCTAAATGTCTTCCTGGCTCCCTTCCTGGATTAGCCTTTTTGCCCTTTTTCCATTTAAATTCCACTAAGATTTGGGGCATCAGCTATTCGCAAGCTGACCATAGGAACAGATGGTTGACTGGATGCAGTTCCTGGAGTCTATTTCAGATCACCAAAGCAACCCAGAGAAGAGGAGCTTCTCTTTAAACACTTGCTCATGATTTGAAGAATGACGAAGTTGATTATTATGGATACAAGGATTCATATTTCTGTGTTGCCATCTGCCTCTGCTCCTAACCAGCCCTTGGTTGTCATCTCTGTGTTGACCCACTCCAGGAAAACGTGTGTGCCTCGGCTCAGCCGTGCATCCCACACAGCTGCACGCACCCTGACTCCTCGGCAGCTGCGCTTGAAGGTGCGGTGAACTCTTGAAAGCTGCAGCCTGAGATCTCCACAAAGACGTCAGCTGCCTATAAACGTTTTCCGAACTTCTCCTAGTGCCTGCTGATATGTGAGAAGCTTTCTGCCACCTGGTCTTCTTGGCAAGCAACAGACAGTGTCTGTCCTGCTTTGATCTGCTGTGCATTGTTTTTGACCGGGAGTAGGCTGATGTGCCTCACATGGTCTGTTTCTGCCAAAGCTGATACAACAAAGCAAGGGATTCAGTTTGCTGGGGTCAACACTCCAGACCTGTACACATCCCTGTTTGAACTCTGCAGACAAGCCTTCAAAATGTGCAAAATCAAGGTCAAATAAAGCTTTCACTGTCTAGATCATCCTGAACTCTCCCCACACAGAACCTGTATCTGTATCAGTGCTGGCTGATGTGATGGGAAGGCACCAAAACTGACACCAGATGGACTATCCAGGACAGTTTTGCTTGGGCATTGTTTATATCATACTCAAAAAATCCCTTTTCTTACTGGTTGCCCAGCCAAGGAAATGTGCAAAACACCCAGCCTTAGTGAGACTTGAAAGTTGATAGCTCTGCTACGCCAGCTTTTCTGCGCACACAGAACACCAGCTCTGCTTGCTGTGCCTCACAGTTTCTTTGAGTGACTTTGTCACATCTGGGAACCTCATGGCTACCCTGAAGCCTGATTTTCTGGTCCAGCAGAGCCAGGGCCCCTCCTGACCTTGCTGGTGCATGTGTTGGAGTGACCTCCCCAAGTCCTGGTCCCAGATCACCTTGTGAACACGCAGTTTGATTGGACCGACATGATGCGTTATCCTGCTTGCATCTCTTGCTTGCAACACTTCACCTCTGCATTTTGCAGAACTCCCGTCAATATGAACACAGTTTGTTCAAAGTGGCCATTTTTTGTACACGCTGTTGATGTCCTAGAAATAATTTGGTCACGCTGACCACACCTGTGTCCAGCAAACCCAAGTGGGCCTCTCCCCCAGACCCCAGAAAAATACCAGGATGGAAGCTGTCTGGTACTTTAATTCAGCCTCAGCCTTTTGATATCTAAATGGTCTGAATTTTGAAGCCAGCACCTCAGCTGATATAATTTACTGCTCGTCCAGACTAGATTTCAATCCCCAAAGGAATTCCTTAAAAAAAGCCTAACAAAGCATTTCAATCACTCATACATCTACCTCTGCTACCTCCATCATGTTTGTTAAAAAAGGACGGCTCTTTATGCCTTGTTGTTGACTGCATCAAATCGTGAAAAATAAATAATGATCAAAACCAAATGTCATCTGTCTTTAATTAATGAACTGTTGAAAAGGACGCAGAGTGCCAGGATGTTTATGGAGTTGGGCTTAAATAGAGCTTGCAGCTTGGTGTGTATTTATGAAGGTGTTGACTAGAAGGTTTTAGTCTATGTAGAACGCATTTACTTTGAATATTTAGCTACAGCGCTTAGCCATTGATGCCTTGGATCAGCAACATCTGCATGGATATTTCAGGCTCAGTCCTGGCTCTGGCTGGCTATATGGACAGTGCTGGTCCTCTCTAGCTGGTGCTTGAGAAAACAGACTGTACATAAAACATGAAAAGTTCACTAAAGTGCAACTCCTTGGATACGTCATCTCCTCAGAGGGAATAACCATAAAACTAAAGTGTTTCTGCCATTGCTGGATGGGCTCCAAATAAAGTCTGGGAGCTTCACAGCACCTTTGGGTTCACCAATTTTTACAGATATTTGACTAAGAACTTTTGCAAGAGTGATGTTTCTGATCATCCTTGTGGGGAAAAGCAGTGAATTTGTACAGACACAAGAAACCCAGCTGGCTGAACAACTAAAAATACATTTGGCTTGGTGTCTTTCCTTGTGCACCAATACTTTGCATAAACCTTCATTCTTCAGAGGAATGCATGCAGCAATGAAATCAGAGCTGCTTTTTTGTGTCGCTGTGGGCCCCAAAATGAAATCCATCCCTGTATGTGGTATTCTTGGAAGCTCACAGGAAAAAAATTATGAGATCAGCAACAAGAAAGTTGCTGGCTACCAAAGTACCTTCTATCTATGGCATCATCATACGGGAGGTACACAAGTTTCAGATCATTTGTTCAGAGACCGTAAGAAATCTGTGTGTCCATGCTCCATGAAGGCTATGAACCAACTCTAAATCCTTTAATTCTTGTTATTCCCCACTCGCAACTTCCTGCTGACATCTTCTCTGGGCTCTGAAAATGGCAAGCCCGATCGATTATCCATCCTATAACAGTGAGTATCCTGACCCTGAAGGCAGTATCAAAGAATGTGCCATTATTTTACCACTCTGTCATTTTGTCAATGTCAGCTTGAATAATGACTGCTATCTTGCATCAAATGCAGTCTACCTTGAAGTTTGTTCACCATTAAGATCATGTCTGCTGAAAGGAGTGCAAACTCAGCTATGAAATCCCAGTCCAAGAAGAACATTTGTTTTGTTGTTGATGCGGTACTGCACCAAGCTATACATCAGCTCTTGTGGCATGCTCTCAGATGGAGAGCTGCCATGCCAAACTTTTAGGTACCCTCGGCCCATTCCCAAGCCGGTTTTAATCATGGTCAGTCATTTCCATTGGATTTTATTAAGAACATAAGGGTGGGTGCACCCAGCCAGACGAGAAGTCCATTAGAGCACTGTCCCACCTCTGGCAGTGGCCAGCAGCAGATGCCTACACAGAAAGTATAAAAACATGGCAAGGATATAGTGATATTTCCCCTGAGTACTCTGCCAGGCTCCAGAAATTTCCCTCCTGAGGCAGGTGAGGATGTTGTTTTTAATAGCCAGCAGTAGCACACTCCTCCATGAATTTGTCCAGTTACCTTTTAAAGTCATGTAAACTCTTATTGTCCACAGCATCCCGAGGCAGAGAGTTCAGCAGCTTAATTATATGTTATGAGACGAATTGCTCCCTTCTGTTTGTTCTGAACAAGTGAAGCTCTTTGAATCTTCAGTGTGATTGACACGAGTCGGGTGCTATGGCTGGAACAAAATGGTTGTTGGAACAAAAATGTTCCACCTGTGTGAAAAGCGTGATTGCTTGGGAAGGAATGCATTTGTGCTCCCATAATTTATTTTCAAATGTCACAGGTCAATGTTCTGCATTATTACTAGTGGTGAAACTCAGTTTGACACATTATTGTGAGAACTATTTAAAATGTTGAAGTGGGATATGCATATCATACTTGCCTATCACACCAAGACAGAAAGCCAATTTGAATAAATTAACCATGACTTGAACCATCCATTTCAGACTCATTGACTACTGCTAAGCTGACTGGGTTTTATTCCTTCCATGTACCAAATTTTGCATGTAATGATTCTGAGAGTGTCTCTGTCAGCCAAAACATGCTTTACACCAGTTATTTCACCTACCATTTCATCACACTTTGCCAAAGGTTTCTCTAACTCTTTCAGTGTGAAGCCTGATAAAGGCACCTGGCACCCTTACAAACCTTAGAGAACATTCAGAGCTTGCAAACAAACCAAACTGACTTTCATTATTGAGCAGTCCTCAGACTCACAACTGGGGTGACGTCATGTTAGCTGCACAAAGTTTTAATTCCTAGCAAATCTCATAGGAACTGGGATTATCAACACCTAGGGTCATTTTGCATTATTCAACAAATTGAGCCAAGTGACCTTCAAGCAGGACTTAGACTAATAAAATTCATCTCATCTTCCACATGTTGCTGATGTAAAACAGCTTTTACCTCCAGCTACCTAAGCTGTCTCCTCTCCTTGCAATGATATTCAAATTTGTGGAGTTCCTGGTCACACAGATCTGGGTTCCAAATGAATCTTCTGGAATGGGTGTGTTAAGTCAACAGCAAATGTATCAGCAGAACTGTCCTGAGAACAGCTATAAAATATCTATGACCCTGATAGGAGTGCTTTAGACTCAAGGCTTAGTGTAAGCCTGGAGGTCATTTTAAGGAAGGTAGGATAAGCAAGAAAACATCAGGATTTGTCTGTTCAATTACCCGATTTGGACAACTTTCCTGCTCCTGACCAGTCATGTTTAGCTACACACATCTCTACAAAGTGTAAAAGCCCTTGGAGGATACAGCAAAGCACCTGCTCAGATGCACCAACAGTCCAAGCAGTTCTGTTCCTTGTGCTCATTTTCATGATACTTAATGAAAACAATTTGCCTCTGAAAGATGTGTGCTGTAACTTTCTGAAAACAATTTCCCAAGGCTGAGGGAAAGTATGCTTAACCGAGCAGGGGAAAAATATGTACACATACAGATATATATACAGATATGTATAGTATGTGTGTATGTATCCACTTTAATGGGGGTTTATGAGGGCCTAGCCTACAAGCAATGATTTCATAAGAAAAAGCACAGGACAATTTTGGCTAAACACACATTTTGGTTCAGTGTTGACATGAAGGTAGCAATTAGTCCTAGAATAGCAAAGTAAAGCAACAACATGAAGCAGAAATGCAAATCAGTGTACATTTTAAGATAGGGAGTACAGAGAATGGGAAGGAGAACATAAAGACGGCAAGGAAAGATCCAAATTATTGAACAGGAAGGCATTTTCTAGGCTAATTAGGAAAAAGAGAAATGCCAGCAATGTCGTGGGCCAACCATGTGGAGACAGAAAAAATGTGAATAATGATTTAGAGACAGCAGAAATGTTCAATAAATATGTTTGCTCTGAGTTTGGAAAGAAAGAAGAGGATGTGTTTATATCACACAAGGATGTCGAAATACTTTCCACTCTACTAGCAACCAAGAAGGAAGTTAAGCAACTTCTTCTAGGGATAAACACATTTTATACGAACAGGATCTGCAAACTTGCAGCCAAGAGTCTTCCTAGAACTGGCTCAGGAAATTTCTGACCCCTTGACATTAGTCTTGGATAACTCCTGGAGCACTAGGGAAATTCCAGAGGAGTCAGAAAGCTCTCATTATGTGCCAGTATTAGAAAAGAGAAAGTGGTCTGACCCAAGGAGCTCTAGAGTGGCAAGTCAGACATAACCTCATCACAATAATGGAAAAACTAATACAGGAGTCAATCAATACAGAATTAACACATTGGAATACACTTAGAGCCAGTTAACACAGACTAATAGAAAATGGGAAATGTCAGAAATTCTTTGATGGGATAAAAAGCTGGTATGATAAAGGTGAATACCCAGATATAATATATGTAGACTTTTCTAAATCTTTGACTTTGCAGTTCATGACAGTTTGATTAAAAAATTAGTGTAATGCAAAGTCTATGAAGTACTCCTTAAATGTATGAGGAACTACTAAGTGGTCTCTTAAAAAGCATTGTTTATGAGGCATCAAGAGCAGATGGGGGTGTTTCAGAGGAGACAAGGTCTGTAGGAGTTGATGGGAAGTCTGGCATGACTGTGTGTTGTCATCCATAATCTGGGAGGAAAAACAAAATTGCTGCTAATGAAGCTGTTAGCTGACACAAAGATTAGCAAGATGTTCTGTGCTTGCAAAGACAGGGCACCTATTTACAGCTGGAGAGAGTATCTTCCTATGGGAAAAAGCAAAGTTGTGTATCTTGGGCCACGGTGTGTAGTAAGTACTCATAGCATAACGTACTGTCTCTAGAAAGCAGAGAATTGGGGGAAAATCAAGAGTTTGTAAAGGGCAAGCAATACCCTCTTTTGATGGAAGATTTATTGTGTGATATTTGGATAGACAAACAAGATGAAAGGTATAATGAGTAGAAGCAAGAACAGGAGCTGGGGAGGTGTTTTAACTTTGGGAACTGTCAGTGAAACTGCTCCTGGAACACTGCAAACAAAAATTATCCCAGGGTGGAAGACAGCAAACACCCCTTTATTGGGAGCTTGGGGCCAGGCACAGAAGATGAGCACCGAATGCTTTCTTGTAGCACATGGCTAGCTGTATTTCTCTCCAAGGGTGTGTGAAACAGGAGTGCAAGTTTTCTGAATTGCTGGCTCCAGTTTAAAGGCATGAATTCTGTTTACTTTTCCTTATTACCTACTGAAGCAGGTGGTCTGAGTCTTGCCCTCTGCCTCCTTAGATTAGTGAAAACAAGATCAAGAGGCATTCTGCCACAGCACATATACGTCTTAGTGGGGATAATATGGCTGTTAGTAAGGATTTTCAGGAGCTGTTTAACACAGTGAGAAAGGCATGACAGGGACCGGTGTCAAGAACCTGAAGTCAAATTCAAGTTTGGAAATACACCCCAATTTCTAACTTCAAATATAATTAAAGAAAATACTGAACGGAAATGTATAAACTTCTGTCTTCTGATGTCCTCAGGTCACAAGATACAATCTCAGAAAAGCTATTTTAAGCAAGCACAAGTTACTGACATAAACTTGGAATGAATATATAAAATTTAATGCTCCTTGATTTGTCCAGGAGAAGATTCCTGGACTCTTACAATGGGGATCCACTGAGCTCTGCAGTCCTTTTGCAGTGTCAATTTTTCAACTGACTGCATGTTTTGGAAACAGTGGATAAGGTTCCTATCCATGAAGGTGAACAGGGGGAAAGAAAAAAAGAAGAAAGAGAGAATGCAGGACCAGTGAGAGAAGAGACAAAATGGCTCAAAGAATGGATGATAAGTTTTTTTAAAAAAATCAGACATAAGAAAGAGCAGAGCAGTCAGTTTCCTTTAAATTGTCCATGTTCAATCAGGCCATATTTACTCGCAGTGTGGTACAAGATACAATTTACATGAGAGTCAGCTCCCCAGCTAAGGACTGTATCTTCCTTTTCCAAAATGCATGTAAAATAAGTAAATGCAAGATGTTCAGGGCATGGAAAGTGCCTGCAGTCCCACTGCTTGAGTATTTGTTTTGAGCTCTACCTGATAGTGATGTTTGCAGCTGATATTTTGCAGCCTATGTGAAATTTGTTGGTGGCTCTTGTTTTGATCAGGAGGAGTTACTTGTCTGCATCCCACCAATGACGATCCACACCCGGAGTCCACAAAATGCAGGTTTTGTTGATAACAGCAAGTCTGAATGTACAGAAGAGACTGAACTGCCCTTCCAGCTCTTCACATGGAGATTCACAGTCAGGGATGCAAAATACCTTGGGTGGATGTTGGTCACCCGAATTCAGGTGTACGCATGCAGTCGTACCTCAGCTATCTGAGCTCTCTGGGAACTATAGCTCTGTTCGGTTGCCTACCCATAGACACTTAGTGCTATCTGAGATATCTCAGGATATCCAGGACATCCAAACAAGGCTTCCAAGTGCTGTGCAGGACTTACAGGAGACTGTTCTTTTTAGGTCAGCAGGAAGCTCAAAGTGATCCTGCAGGTCCCAAGTGGGTCTAGACTCGTATACGTGTGTGTAAATAGAGCTGCAGACAACACTGCCAATGTAACTGGGGGTGAATGTTCAATCCCACAATGGTTCTGCATGCACCCAGCTCACACGCAGGCATCCAAACAGCAGACATTTATGTTTAGGCAGCTGAGTAGACAGCAATTCAGCTGACCAAATGTCAGTTCCTAAGTCAGGGTAGGAGAAATAGCTCTGTGGACTCCCAGGGGAGCCTGGATACCCAATTTCTGTGTACATCAGAGACTTAGGTGTTTCAAGTTGGAGATTTACTTATCCATTATGTTGCCCATGATTTATAGCCTCCCTGGATAGCATGCTTCATGGAATCATCATTATCAACACACACATCATTCACTTCACCACCCTTGTTGCTGCCTTCTTTATTCAGATGTGCAAGCTACTATCATGCCAGTGACCACACCAGTGATCTTAAAAGCTTTCTGAAACCAGGCATCATCCCACCCACATTAGGATTTCTCAGGGAAAGCCTCTCTCCTGCCTACACCCCTGCAAGCCCACCACCACCCTCATGGTACAAACCCACCACCACCCTTGGGGATACATGAGTTAAGAACCTGAGAGTGAGTGCATGGTGCCACATTCTCAGGGGGCCACTGCTCCTCCTTGCTTGCTCAGACAGCTCCCTCCTGGCTCCCTTGCTCTGACCAGTGTCCCTTCATTACTGGAAAGACAACGATCTGTGAAGGGAGCTGTGAGGCTGGAGTCACCCCACCACTTTGTCACATACAACAGAAATTGAGAGAGGACAAAGGAGAGAGGACACAGAGCTGCCAGAGCCCGTCCATGCCACGTTCCTGTGTAATCCTCAGAGGGGACACACTGAAGACTTCTATTCACACTTCGGGGGGGGGGGGGGGGGGGGGAAGGAGGGGGGAGGGGGGGGGGGATGGAGTGAGGTGCCTAAAAGGATGACCAGCAATAGATATTCATCCCTTCCCAGCACAGGCCTTAAGTGCTTTATTTACCTCTGGTGCAGAGGCACAAGAGCCGGAGAAGTGTTGTGCCTCTTCAGCCTGGGACCAAGCATTTTAATGCACATGAACAGCACGCTGACTTCATTAAAGCGTTCGATTAACGCCAGAAAGGACCCACTCCAGCAGCTGCATTTATCACCAGGGTGATGGCATATTTAGAGAGAGTGATTTGGTAGGCCTTTAGCATAATCAGAATAGATGAACCTACCTTGGAGGAAAAAAAAGTCGTAGCTTTTAATAGACCCATAAGTGCACTATGAATATTTATCGTGGCTGTCCTTTCAATGGGGACACGATAAGGTAGCAAGCACAAGAAGGACAAGGCAGTGGGCAGGATCATTCAGCAATGCATGCTCTTGTCCATAGGGTGATTGCTGTTGATGTCAGAGTGTGGAGACGGGCATTCCAGACTCCCATCAGCTCTGCAAAGCATCCTCAAGACAATGATGCATCCTGCTTACTGCTAGGAAACCCATTGTCCTTGCTGCTCTAGGGGAGGCAGTTGGGTCCAGCACATGATTCAGACCCCAGGGGACTGTGGATCCAGACGTACCTCCCTAAGGTCATGCTGATATCAAGTACGGCTCTGGTGTGGCCTCCTCAGCTAGAAGCCCATGGGTAGACGCCATGATTCCAGGCACAAACGTCCCTACATTGCTTAGCACACTGGGTCCAGCTCTCATCACACCTGGGCCAGATCAAAGACCCCATGTCCCATCCAGAAAGATGGCCAACAACAGATACCTGGACAAGATTAGAAGAACAAAGCAATCCTACTGCCCCAGTCATCAGCAATTTGTGAATGAGGGACATCTTGAGCTAGTGATGATATATTGATGGTTAATGCTTCTCAGCAGAACTATTCTTCTACCAATTTGCTCCTTCCTTCTGTTTCATACCCATTCTTCATCTCTTCCCAAGCTCACCACCACTGTCCAAAACTATGATGAGTTTTCTTTTTTTTACATTTTTTTTTTATGCCTTTGAGTTTTGGAACCTTCAGATTAATGGTCCTAAAAATAAGTGATTACTGAAAGGAGGCCGAGTGAAGGAGACAAGAGGTAAAAGAAAGAGAAAGAGAGTTAGAGGCAAGAGGTTTCCCTTTGGGAACTGGTGAACTCAGTGCAGATGATCTGAGGACCAGTTTAATAGCCAAGACACACACAGTTTGTGCATCTGTGTGTGAAGTTGTCAGTTTACTGGAAACTAAGACAGTGGTGGTTTAGCTAGAAAATCTCTAATAACGGAGGAATAAATAGGACTGTATTTATAAAATGGGTATTTTTTAACAACCTCCTTAGGGAAGGGTAGGGGGACAGAAGAGTACTTCACTTGGAAAACAAACTAGAAAACCTACATGAAATTTTCATTTATCTCTGGAGACTGTTAGGTCAAATTAGGATACGAAATCTGATCACTGAAGTGTGAAGCAGAGGGATTTTAGCCCATTCTAGGGGCAAATCTCATTGCAGCTTGAATGTTGAAGCTTTCTGCCAAAGGTTTCTACATGTACATGTCACTGTAACAAACACAAATTTGTATAGGTCTCTCTGCCTGTAAACAGAAGCAAACGTGTAGATGTAAGCAAAGATCAATTTTTTTTAATTTGGTTGCACCACTAAAGATGTCAGTTTCTGTAATTCTCCCTGCCTCATTCTCTAATATACATGACCTTTAATAAGCAGGACTTATGGTTTGACAGCAAGTGCTATTGAAAAATGCAAGGAAATCCTGGCTGGATTAAATTTTTAGTCCATTTCATTTCCATCCGCTGCTTACAGCCAAGTTGTACGTGGATCTCAAACTAAAGATGGCAATTTGGGAGGCAATTTTCTTGAATTGAGGGTACAGCAGGATACAGAGGAAAGTAATGGCAGGATCAGGCAGTTAGACATGGCATGAACATTTAAGCTACTTGTTAGATTTAATGGATTTTCATTCATTCACTTTATTTCCCTCTCCCATTTTTTAAAAATACCTATGAATGAGAGGAACAAAAAAAAAATCAAACAAAAATTAAAAAAAAACAGTTTAACACCTTCTGATACAAAGGGCAAAATTACTGGCTTTGCAGTTCCCAGTGGGGTTGTTTTCCTCCCAGTGAAAGAAATACCTCATTGAAGCACCTGCAGGTGGGTGGGCAAGAGGTCCCAGAGATGTAGCAAGCTCACCCCACTTCCTATGGAGAAGATGCACTCCGCAGGTAAGCAATGCTCCAGGAAGCCATGGGGCTGTGCCATTACTGTGGCCTCTCTGGTCTGGCTGCAATTTATGAACCGGGTTTTTTTCTCATGCTTCATACTTTGAAAGAAAACAGTACAGACAGCACTTCTTTGTATTGAACAAGCATTTTGTGGCTTCTGGATTCTCCTGCTGAGGATGTGGTATGAAAATGGGTCTTGCAAGAAACCATGAGCGTGCATCCCTTGAAAATCACACCCCTAACTTCTCTTCATGGCTCCTCAGACCCCTTCCCCAGAGCAGGCAGTCAGGTATTTCAGAATAACCACTGGTCAATGGGGTTTCACCCTCACCTGAGTTTGCTGACTGACTGCCAGCTTGGCGTTGAGTCCCTCAACCTCCTGAGGCCATGGGTGGCTCTGCCATGCAGGTGCCAGGGAACAGAGAAGGGCAGTGCCCCTCAGGCTGCTGAAGAGGCTGGGAACGTGCCAGGACAGGATGCCAAGTGCACTGAGCTTGCCCTGACCACAATGGTGAGCAGGGAATGAAATTCAGCAGCACACAGAGCAGTTCCACATGCCTGGGAACCAGCAGTGTACCTCATGAATAGTTCCCATCTGTTGAGCTCCCATCCTGTAATGGGAGGAGAAAAGCACCCAGGTGCCACAAACTCAGGATTTCTCACAGAACATTTCTCTGCTCACCTCTACCAGTCATTTCTGCAAACCTCAACCACTGTGAACGTGACCTAAATTTGAAACAGATGCAATGGTCCAGAATTTGGACTTCCAGATAGGAGCAAAATTGTGTCCAAGGTGTGTGCAATATTTCAGGGGACAGATGGACCTTTTGGCTGCTTTCCAGAGGAAAGCAGTGAAAACAATGCAAGAAAATATCAAAGGCACTGGGTCTTTTTAGTCTTCAAAAGAGAAGCCCAAGACATAAGCATAGCTTTTAGATGTTTAGAAAAGCTCTTTCAAATCAGAAAGGAATTCTCCATGGACAGTGGGGATGGGACAAGAAGTCCTGGTGTGTGGGGGGTTCAGATTAGATGTTAGCAAACCTCTAACACTAGGAATAATGAAGTGCTAGGACAAGTTGTTTGGGGAAGAGGTGAAGTCTTCACTTGCTGAGGTATCTACAAAGAGGTTCAACACATACCTGGCTAAGATGGAGACAATCCTGCCCATCAACAGGAAATGAACACTTGGCCTCTCCTAGCTCAGTCTCTTCTTGGCATATGACTTTGCAATGGACTGAGAAAGTGTGCCTTCCTAAAAGAAATGCCTTTGACCAGGGAGCAATGTTATTACTGGCCCTCTCCCTCAGATGATTTTGCCAGAGCAACTACTTCTGTGCACAGGACTGGCTCCTCTCACTGGGAAGTGCCCTGGCTGACCTGGCCTGAGGACCAGCCTGTGAGCAGAGATGGCACCATAGCTTAGCTCTTGGCAGTAACTGCTGGAAGCTTCAGGATCCCAAACACTTTGCATCTACCTGGTTCCAGTCTTGCACAAAGCACCAACAACCTGCAGTGGGACTTAGACCAGCAACAAGTGTGAGCAGAATCAGATCTGTGTTTCTGTATGGAGGATGATTAATAAACCCAAAGCCGGGACGTTACAGACACATGTCTGCCTGAGTCATCTTTCTCCATTGCACACAGTAGGGACAGGAATCTTTGCAATGCAAGTCTGGAGATGAGGCCAAGGCGTGTGCTGGGTGCTGCTCCTCAGCCAGGTGCTGGAGCCTCCAGCCGAGCCCCAGCTGCTCTCAGTTGCATCCGGCACAGCAGGCAGTTGCTGTCACTGCAGCTGGCAAAAACACAGAAAAGCCATGCAGGGCCCTTTCAGTGACTGATAGGCCAGCAAAGTGTTGGGTGCTTAAACCATTTATTGCGTATTCCCCGTTCTGGCACAGAGCAGCAGTGGTTGGAAATGACAGGGAGACAGGAGGAGGCATGAACAGTCCCCAGGGAAACACAAGCCGTGTGGAGAAAGGGAGGTCAATTTGCTTGAGTGCACAGGGCGTTACACACACAAACACTAATTGGCCCGGCAGCAGGCACACGTGGGCAGGGTGCCTGTACACCCCAGGAACGCACAGAAACACACACGCACTCACCCCAAGCATACAGAAACAGTCATTACACTTGTATACACAGTTGCAATGCCTGTGCACTGACCATGAACACACATGGGGTTGTATTCCTCAGCATAGTTGGAGTATCTGCAGGCAGACAGCAGCTGCACAGCCATAAGCACTCCTAACTTGTATAATCACACCCAATACATTGCAGACATAATGATAAATATACCATAGCCTTACATGCATGACTTACAAGGAAATGCACATATGCATCGTAACCATGTATGTTCAATGGATGCACAAAGCATCTCCATTTCCCCTGGTTGATGAAGCACGACCCTCGTGCAGGGTATATTACTTACTTGCAGACACCATCACCGTGTACACAAAGACGTCTTCCCCTTGCCCTGTGCTGGTTGGCCACCTCTGCAAGACCCTTGCACACATCAACACAGGCAAACCTCTGCGGTGCTGGAGCCATAGCGATGTGTCCTGCTTTTCCAAATAGCATCCTGTGTCAGCCTAGCAAAATGCCCATGTGGGTTTAGAGCCTGCAGTTGGTAGCCTGACACAGTAATATCTTTCCTGTAGCTTTAATAGCTTTTAAAAAATCCTAAAGTGTCATTCCAGTATAAGTTGCAGCTGAAGGGTCAGGAAATTCCCAGGTGAATGCTGCATAGGACAGCTTGAACACTGCCCACATGCAAGTGCAATGCAAGAGGGTGAAAGTGACGGAGGTCACCAAAGCTCTGGCGTTGCTGAGCAATTCAGTTCTCTCCCAGGGTTCCCCAGCTCACCTGGAAAGTTTTCTGAATTGACATAAGCACCATTTATTTGAGCTGCATAATACTGTCTCCAACAGCCCTCTGTGTCCAAATGCCTTGCGAGAGGAACTGCACACACAGCCCTGCATCCCTGTTGGGTTCCAGTGTCACACAGCCTCTCCTGGCTGTGCTGGGAGGGAATGGTCCAATAGATGGGGTCAGGCTGCCCCAGGGGTGTGCTGTGGAAGGAATGACTGCCACAAAGTCAGATTTTATCCTTGCAGATGTGAGTACTGCTTCATTAGCTGTGCAACATCCAGCTGCATGAGGCAGAGCCTAATAGCAATTTGCCACCACAGCTCCCCTTGGCTTCCAATCAGACCATTTACCTGAGGGGCAAAGCCTGCATTTAAGTGCCTCACTTCAGAAACCCCTGCTTGTGATGCTCTGCTGAAGCATTTCCATCACAGAAATCTCCACAACCTGCAGTCTCAGCAGTGAGGCCGAGGGCTGAATGAGACACAAAGGCTCAATTTCCCTGCCGCACTCCTGAGGAATAACATTTGCTTATCAACCCCTACCTGGGGCTTTTCAGGGATTAGCCAGCAATGCAGCCTGGCTGGGCGTGGGATGCAGAGCTGATGTAAGCCGACCTGCTTGCTTGCTTTCAGAGAAGTTTGCTTTATGCTTTGACCATGGTATCTGTGTCGGGTTTTTTAAGGTTTGGTCCTTTCAGTTCTACAGAAGCACCGGGTATTGGTACATTTGTTTCAAGACAGAGAGCCCAGGGACAGACTGTGTGGAAAAAAGGGTTTGCCTTTGCTGCTGTGCCTTCTGCAGAGCAAGAGACTGTGATTCCCCAAGGCTGGCTGGCTGTCAGTCTGGGTTCTTTCACTGGTACTAAAGTCAATCACAAACATATATGAGAAATAAACCTGCCAAGACAGGAGAAAACCAACAAACACAATCAGTGTTTGCTGAAAGGAAGAAAGCTGAGCAGCACAACATTAATTCCCACTTTCCAACATGGTGTCACAAGATACAGGAAGCTTTATGAAAAGTAACCAAAGGATAATTTTTCTTGAGAGACTGGTATTTGGCAGACACATCTCCTTTGCAAAATGTCACTTGTGCTGGGACACTGGTTAGGTCTGACATGCAGACCCAGAGGATGATCAGCTATTCCATTAGTTACTGTCCTGGGTAGTGAAGATGTGGAGCTTTGCTCGAAAGGGAGGATACTAAAGAATAAATTTCCCCACTCTGTCTGGATCTGGATGAACATGCCAACACATGCTAATCCTCTAAGGGCTCAGACGTGCTGCAAGAACTCTCCTCCCTGAGCCTCAACACACAGTGACCGAGGACACTGCTATTAAAATTTGCATCTGATTTGCACTCACCTATGGGTGTGCAGTCAGCTTCGATGACCCAGTGGCTGCATGTCCCTGAGAGAAGACACTAGACACAAAGCCAGAGCTACACATTTACCCCAAAAGCATATATTGAGTGGTCTTAGTTATGAGCCTCAGTAGGTCCCACCTCACTTTCAGGCTAGGTTTTTCTTGGCATGCCAGTAACCCACGCACAGTATGCCCTAAGCCACAGTTGCCAGCACCCATACTCTTGGGACATCCTAGTGTCCCTCTACCATGCAGTAGCTTTTCTGCAGCAGCTCCAGGCCAAGACATATTTCTTATCGTGTAGGTGACAAAGCACATCCTTCTTTCAAGAGTGGCGTCAGAGATCTTGAATGACATTGTACAGGCTGAACTTCCAGTTGAGGCCTTAAAAGCAAGTGCTAAGTATAGGCTGCAAACTTCTGCTGCTGTAGATGTGTTGATGTGGTTGTAGTGAGGGGTGACCTCCAACCAGCACTATCCTATGGGAAATTCCCGCTACACATATGTAATCTGAGGAGCAATGCTACATCCGCATATGGAGCTAGCTTTGTAAAAAAATCATCGTTATTCTGGTCCAAGCTGAAATCTTGTTTGGGGTCAGCACTGCCTAAGGCTGGCCTGTCTGTCAGCTGTTATTTTGCAGACACTCAGTCCCAGCACGGATCCGAGCCCCACTAGTAAATAGAGCCTCTGTTCCCTGCCCCTTCTGCTTGCTTTGATACCTTTGCAGGAAGACCATTAAAGTATTGGAGATGAGCCAGCAATTCAGAGCCAAATCAAAGCCAACAGCCCCACACTGAAGCCTTACCATCTTCCAGCATAATAGGCTGCCTGCAGGCAAGTTCAAACAAATGCTGCTATGGTGCCAATCTTTCAATACAGGTACAAAACAGACATCATGGTTCAATACAGCCATATCGCACTATGACATACAAATAACTGGTTTGCAACATGAAGGAACAAGCCTAAATAAATCTTCTGGAGAGAAAAATCAAGTTTATTTGGAGAAGGAAGCTGCTTCCAAATTTCCTTGCAACTTCGCAGGAAGGTAGGCTGGGGTCCCTGGGAAGGGAAAAGCCATCAGGAGATGAATATATGTGGCTGCAAACAGCAAGAGAGGTGTGGTGTGCATGTCTATTCCTATTAAATAGTACAAGAGCAAAGAACTGGTAAAGCCATTTAAATGTGTTCAGATTCAAAACTAAGTACATCCATGCAAGACAAGGCAGAAATACAGCGAATTTAACTCAAAGGCCAAATACACTTGGCCAGATTGTGCCAGCAAGGTTGAGCATGTGCAGCGCTGATGAGGGTGACCAGAGCTGCTGCCCCCTCCTCCTTGGCTGGAGCACATTTACAGCCACTGCTAGAGTTTATGTTACTTGGGATTGACCCTGGAGGAGCTCAGGGCAAAGCTGAGGGCTTTTGCTCTCTGAGCTGTGAGCCCACACACGACAGGCTCCTGCTCAAGCCCTGTCTGTATTGCTCTGCCAGCAGAGGTATCCCAGGGCAGAGCAACTCACAGGGATAGAACAGAAAGAAACATAACCTCAGTGCTATGGCTAAGAGGAATGCAGGGGACTTCATTCTTTTGGCAGGTCCCTGCTGGGAGGCTATTTCTCTCTTTCTGCTATTTTCCTTCATGCTTTGTCTGTCTCAGCTATATAGCCTGAGAGTTGTACAAAGTAAGAACTACCAAACGTTGTATGTGTAAAAAACAGTCACAACACAGGTTTGTATTTTAGCTGGGTGCTTTTAAGCCTGCCAGGTTTTAATAAATAAATATATTTTTAAATCACAAAAAAACATAATAGCAAGCTAAGCTTACAGGTGCATATCTGAACACTGCCAGCTGGACCTATCAGTCCACAGGCCAAGTACAAATAACTGAGACAGATAAGGAGTAGACCCTGTGGAGCAGAGATTACATAGTGGGCAGAGACCCTTAACCTGCTGGAGGGTAAGAGACTTCATGTTGTTTTTTACAGATGTGTACCCAGGATGGAAAACCTGAAGTCCTTAGGAGAGAAAGCACAGTATCAGGAACACCACCAGAGACTGCTGCACTGAAGGCATTTACACTACAACAGCAAACAAACCAGGAGAGCCGTTGATTGCAGGTGGTTTCTGATGGGAGTCTAAACTAACTATTGAGGAGATGCCACAGATACCAAAGATGAAATGGGAGAACAAGCTTCCTGAAAGATTTTTGTACTGGATCTGATGGGAATGATATCTTAAACACTCTTGAAGACATTGGTGCATGGGTGTCTGGCCGTGGTTGCAGGCACAGCAGTCACTTGGGAGCATTGGAAGCTGCATATGATTGCCCAGAGAAGAATGCTGCATTATTTCCCCTACTGTGTCCACCTCAGGACATGGTTTAGATACTAGTTCTGCTCCTTCTGGTCATGGCCAAAGTCTACCAGGTTGTTATTTTCACAGTGGAGCTCTTAAAAGGATGGGTCCCTCTAATGTCAGCACTCAGTTTTCCCAAAGCAGGAGCTGCCCTCATGCTTCATTGGTCAGAACACCAGGTGAGCAAGGGTTTCCAAGGTGAGCTGGCTTTTCAAGGCAGCATTTACCTGTCTCCGCTACTATGGGGCCTCTGGAGGAGCTGGTCAAGGATGGCAGCAGACATGGAGCCAGGCTGATGGTAAATGCTCTGTTAGTATTCCAACACCTCTAAGGAACAATTTGTACCGTCCTGATCACATTGCCATGCCCAGGGGGCTGCCTGCTCACCCCATGCTTGCTTAGAACAGCCTTGGCTCCAGCAGTGCCCTGATGAGTTGGAACAGCAGCTGTGCTGCCAGGGCTGAGCAGAGATTTGCTGGTATATTGGCTTCTGCACCTGTGGGGTGGCATTTATATGCTCTGGGCAGCATGCTGGATCAGTGCAGAGGTTGGCAGGGGTCTGCGTATGGCTGTGAGACTATCAGTGGGGACAGGCTGAACACTGAGGAGAGGTTTCAGCATCTTGAGGTGGCTGCTAAGCCCCAGAGATGTCGTCTTTGCCTGAAGCTGACAGTTCATTTGAGTCACAGAGGCTTCCCCTTGCCTGGCAAGGGACATCTATCATTCTCCTGATATGTAGATCCACAGCCAGCTTCTTCAATGGGGTATTGATCCACCAAGCACAAATACCTGTGGAAAGCCAATGAGTCCAACTGGGCATCAGCAGCTGAAATTGGTCCTATGGGCCTTACTTAACCCAAAAGAGACTAGTCCCTGGGTTTGCAGTGGCTCCTATGACCATCCTATGCATATGCCTGTCCTGCAGCAGCCCACAAAAACCATGAGCATGGCCTGCCTTTGCAAAGGGCAGGAGACAATCGATAGACACAGCTGCTCATCAGCAAACAGTGCCCATGGACTGCATTTGGTTATCCCAGTTTCCCAGTGGGAGCAAAGAAGACCCTCAGGATGATCCCAGTCTGTGATATGCACATAAAATCCCTTGGACAAGGGTGTCTTAATCTGCAATAAAGGTGTTAGAGACACACACACACACACAGAGTGTAGGTCCCACAGGATCACACAAATGAAGCTGCAAAGCAGTGATATTCGTGGGGGATGATAAACACCATTGGTGGCTGCTTAACAGGTAATGTGGGATTGGCACAGTCCCAGGGCAGATGTAACACACCTGCAAATATGTATATATGTGACTCCCCATAAATCCATGTCTGACACAAGGACCTTTGTGAACTGGGTTATAAATAAGTAGCTGGACATGTCTGTATTTCTTTTTTCAGCACCAGCATCACTAGGACAAAAGCTGAGGTCTCCTGCACTGGAGGTGTCTTGGATTGCGAGGCCAGAAGGGGCAGATGATGGTTCAGGCAGTGTAACTCCTCACTGCAACCTGTCCAGACATCCTGTAATGAGTCTGGCAGTTTGTGCTCAGCCAAGAAACCTAGCCCATTGTATCTGAAGAAATCCCTAAAAGGTTAATGAAATGTAACCCTTGGCAGCTTGTTCCTGGTATAAATGAGGTCTTATTTTGAGGAATTTATGATTAAAGTGAATAAAGAACAGTCATCTTTCCAAATATAAGCTGAAGGTAGTCTCTGATTTATTTCTCATGATGCATTTGGTCATGTTCTGTTGTCTTTGCAAATCGGTATTTTTATTGCATTGACATGTTTCTCAGGTTTAGGTTACATTTCTAATAAATATCCAATGCCATGTTGATTTCCTGTATCGTATTTCATTAGTCTTGGAGAAGAACGGAGCACCATTTTTATAAAAAACAGCAGTCTTAAAAGGAGTTTCTAACGTGGGGCTTGTCTGCATTTAGCAAGTGATAGCTAGCTCTCTAACAGTGCTGGTATTGTTAAAAGTGGTACAACCTGCCTTTGCATGGACTTGGTTATCTCAGGATAAAGGTGCCTTATGCCTCTATAACTCTTTCCATGTGTGAAGAGGAATAACTCCGAAACTATAAATCCAGGCTGTTAGTGGCATAGCTTTAGCTGGTAAAAATCACACTGTTAATGGAGCCATGGCTGAAACAGGGAGAAAAATCTTGGTCTAGAGAAAGAAATTCCTGTTGCAGAAGCCATCTGTGCAGAAGAGGAGTTTTAGTATCCCTGTTTGCAGTCCTGCATCAATATTATGCTGGAGTATACTGGTCTGCTTTGGCCATCACAGTAAAGTAAGTATGGAGAAGATATTCTGCCTCAGGACTGAGTCATGCACCAGCAAAGGAAAATGAATCCATTCACTCTGAGTGCTGGGGTGCTAGCATGGGCAGAGGAGGGCTCAGCACCAGGTCCCCCATGTTTGGCTTAGGACACAGCTGCCTGAAGTTGAATCCCAATGCACTTTCCAGCCCATTTCCACCTGGGAATTCCTGAAGACCGTCTCTTGTAGCAAAAACCCTAAGCAGAAGACGAATCTTCCAAGGCTCCTAAAAAGACCACTGATATTGGAGGGACAGGCCAGTGTGTGATGGGAAAGACGTGAAGGGAAAAGGAGGTGGTAGCAGCCCCCATGGTGGAATAATTCCCTGCAGGGTATGTTGAGCTCAAAGCCTGAGCGTGTGTTTCTCTCACTACTACGCATCTCTGTCATTGCAATACAATAAGGGACTGAAATCTTTGTTATTCAAATATCTTCCCCATGATAAACTATATTATGCTCAGTATTTTCAAGGATAACTCTCATAGACATATCTCTTATTTCATTAACTCAGTTGCTGGAGATGAAATCCCTTCTTCCTTAATTGCTCTGCTCCAACGATCCTTGTTACTCTTCATGAAAGAGGCAGACAATAATCCTAATATCCTCCCTTTTTTGTCACTGTTGCTTAACAAGAAGAGCCTTGAAATCATTGCCCCTTATTTCCCAGACCTAGCCTGCCGATAGGAAATAATTAACTCCTATCTGTTCTGACGGAGTGGTGACTGGAGTGTAGCCAGTTCCAGGTAGTTTGTTATTCCTGCTTTATCACCTGGTGCAGAAGGAAGGCTGCAAGATTATTTAGCAAAGCTCTGCCTGTGTGTTTATCACAAGTTTGAAGAAACAGTGCTAGTAATTATTTCATTTTATTTTATTATTTTCTTAAATAAAAGGTATTGTTTAGTCTCAGTGATGCAAATGGCAAATCTTCTCAGACTTGTTTCATTTAACAAACAAGATTGTCTTTGCTGAGCCTCTGCTACAGCAGATGATCACACAGAGACACCCAAGGGATGCAGAAAGCTGGGAGCTGCTTGGCAGCAGTATCAGAGCTGGAGCTGTGTGAGCTGCTTGGACAGCTCAGGTTGGGGAGAAGGCAACGGGACACTTGGAATTTAACCAAGCTTGCAATCAACTGCTGCATGAAAGCAGCTTTGTCTGATCATCCCAAAGGTCCCCTTAGCTCAGCATCCAAGAGTAGCCAACAGCAGATGCCAAGAGAGGAGATGAGCATGAGCCAGCATATCTAATTGATATTTCTCCCTGCTTTGTGACTTGCATCTTGGGACTTTTGGCCATAAATGTGTCTTTCATTGATGTCTCCAGCAGCTTTTTTGAAGCCTTTAAAGCCTTCTACAATAAGGAGTCCATAACTGCATTAGGTGCTTATTTTGAATCTGCCACCAGCTAATTTCACTCACTGCCTGTGGTACTTGCATTGGAAAGGACAATGAACAACTTTTCCCTGTGCTTGCTCCTCCTGCCACTCAGGATTTATTATCTTCCTTCCCTCTGGCTGTGACTGAGAAATAATGTTGCTAAATCTCAGCTGAGGTAAAAATGCATTAATCACTACCTTGATTAATTACTGAAGGATCATTTCCTCTCTATGACACATGGAAACCCCCAAACTTCTTGAATCAGAAGTACCCTCATGGTGTTCAGTGTCACATCCATCACCTCCATAATGTCACTGTTGACAGAGGCACAAGTGGCTGCTCAGACACCCTCCTTGTGGTGCTACAAGACCCAAAGTCAAACTTCTGCTTTGCTGGGCAGGGTGTGTTAGCAATCTGGCAGCAGTAAAACACCTCAGTTTTGGGAAGGTGTCCCATGGTGGACCCTCTGGTTCCCAGTCCCATTTTGAGAGTCCCATTCCTGCTTTGTTATAGCGTTTACAGCCCTGACACCTCAGCTGTCACGCAGGACTGTGTGCACACTAGAAACTGTCCTCAGAACTGTGGAAGAGCTTAGTTAAGGTGAGGCTTGCTCCCACACAGGAGACAAGACTGCTTTGCAAAAAATCCCCAGCTCACAGTGGGCCCTGAACATCTTCCCACCGTTGAACACATCCTCATCTCTGACCCAAAGCCTTTGTTTCCCACCTTCCTGGGCATAGCTGAAGAATCTCAGTATGGGAAGCCGTTGCCCCTCCCCCTCCTCCACAGGGCAAGACAGGGGATTTCTGTCTCCAGGATTGTCAAACTGGGACCATCCGCTGACATAAAATTCATTCTGATGGGGGGAGGAGGGTGATGGTGGTAAAGCAGCTGTCAGCGTGTTGCTTGAAGCCACAGAGCAATAGCTATGTCTTGTCATGGGGAGGATTCATCTTTTATCTCTGCTCTGACTTCTCCATGAAGCTTGTCTCTCCATCCCCTGCAGTTTTCCAGCATATCAGCTCCTCTGCCTGGTGATCAGTCAAGTAGTCTTTAAGGTAGGGGGCTGAAGATGTGGTACAACATGTAAGCAGCAGATCAGAAGGACACCCTCAGCCAGGAGCAGCTGGCCTGGAGTAACTTCCCTTCAGGGCTCAGCTCAGAAGCGGATCTCCTCTGCCCCATGCTGAGGTTGCAGATGGACCTTGGATCTTCCTTTGTTTTGCCCTCTGGCTACCAGGCAATTGTAGACACTGATCCTCAGAGCCTGTGAAGTACTGAAGCCAAGTCCAGACTTCTTGTAGGGTTGGGAGGTGCCTTTGGAAATACAAGGTTATGGGGTGCTCTGCAGCCAGTAAAAGGTGACACAGGAGCTGTGTGGACCTTGATGGGACAAATGTCTCCTTCATAGTTACCTTGGGTGCTGAACCCAGTGGTTCTCCTCTGGGCTGTGGTCCCTGTGTTGTTTCTGTGCATGAACATGGGGACTGGTAGCAGTCATGCTGGCAACGGGAAGGGAGAGGTGGAAATGGTTTGGAAGGACTGCCTGGAAAGGCAATGCCTGGCAAGGTTTCCATTCACAAAAAAAACCAGAGGGGAACTTCAGACAGTCCTGTGGTCATCTGTGCCCAGCACAGTATAAGGCATGACCAGCAAAACCAGAAACAGCAGAGAGGAAACAAGTGAAGCCTTCAGAGCTGGAGTGTGGCTGTTGCTAACTTGATTTCCAGAGGGCAAGCAAGGGAAACACGAGAACACCTCTCAGCTCAACCTCTAGAAAACAGACCACAACACTTCTGGGACAGAATCTTTCCCTAATGGTGTAGCAGTGTCTTTCCTGCCCAATTTCCAAGCTGGGGTTCCCAGGCTTGTGGCTGCTGGTGACCCACCAAAAGCTGTTCTGACAGTGTAACCCGGAGGTGGCATCTGATTCTGCCAGACATAACTTGGATGCACTGAACACTCCACTGTCCCCAGGGCTATTTGGAGATGCTCTGCCTCTCCAGCAGGGAGGGGGGAGGAGCAGAGCATTTCCATCCAAAGCCAAGAAAGCTAATGGATACATTTCTTTTCCCAAGGCAGGCAAATTATTTCTGCTCCCAGCTGACCCTTCAACCACAAAAAACACCATAAAACAGCAAGAGTGTGTAAAAAATAAACACAGGCACGCATCAGCCTTCTGGATTTCCGTCCCCCGAGCCAGAGGAGCTCAGGCCGCGGGCAGAAGGAATGTGGTGTTGCATCAGGAGCCATCAGTATGGGATCAGGGACAGGAACATTTTATAACTGGCCTCTGGACCCCTCTGAGGAGCAGAGGAAAGGAAGAAGAGCATGAGTGATGAGTACTCATATTGCAAAGTGGGGTAAATTTGAATTTCATCTGTATGTTTTGCAAGGATTGGGATTTACAGCATAAACTGCTTGCTCTGCTCCTCTTGCTGTCTTGGTTCCCTGGCCAAGTTTACATCAGAGCTGTCCGGACCAGCCAGCAGCTCTGCAGAGGAGTTACAACATGTGGGGCAAGATACACACTGCAGGTTCTTAAGGATCTGTAGGGAAGCGTAAAACAAATTGAAGCATCTTTTTGCCTCTCCCCATTACTTTGCAGCCTGGCAGAGCCAGAGAGAGAGGGAGACAGAGGCAAAGCATGTTTCCACCGTGAAAAAGGCGTCTGAAGGGATGCCAGGGTCAGACTGTAGAAGTCAATATAAGCTGAGACATTGCTGTTCCCACCAGACGAGACATCCTGCACTGAGATTGAAGACCAGCAAAATTCATATCAAGAAATAGGGACATAGTCGGCTTAGCTGACAACTGAGCTTGGGATTTGCCATCCTCAGCAATGGACTATGACAGCAATTCTTCCTTCACCCAAAGGTTTTTGCTTCATCAGACTGGGAAGAGCAGGTGCTGCACGGCTTTGATCTCCACTGGCACGAAGAAATATGAGTGCCATACTAACCAACTTCAGTATGAGAGGGGGCTAAATCTTCATAGCTCTGCTCCTGAACTCCCAGAGAAATCCACAACAGAAAACTCACAGGGATGGAGATGACACAGGAAGGTTTACCTTGCAACATCTGCCCCCAGTTAGTCTCCACCAGCACCTGCCACTTGCTTGCTTTCCGTGAATGCATTTTACCATTGAGAAATGGAGCTGCTTAAATACAGAAAGTAATTCCACCCTGCGTGCAGCATTGCTGGCCTCTGAGAGGAGAAGCATTACAAGCTGGTTGTGCCAGGATCCCGGCCAGCAGCACCGGGATATCTCCAGCCCAACAGCCCCAGTGCAGCAGGAAGTGGCACTGCATCCCTCCCAGTCTGGTTCCAGCCACCAGGGCTCCTGCTGTTGCAGAGAGCTGACATACAAAGCTGCTGACTGTCCTCTGACTATCTCAACTTAACCCTCTGACAGCAAAAGGAGTAAAACCATCCTTCAATAGCCAGATTTCATACCCTGACAGTAAGTATTTTTCTTCAAAAGCCATTTTGGGAAAAATAATATTGCTTGTGGCTGGTGGTGGTGAGGGATGGCAGAAGCAACATGAGGGAAAATAAATAATTCTAAGAAATCCCGTGAAACAAGTAGCCTACATTTCTTCCTCACCATTGCATCTCTAATTGTATCTCTTTAACATATTTATTATTCAAAAGATCCAAAACAGATAAACAAAAGCAGCAGATTCCTTTCAAAACACAGCTCAGCTAGCAGGAATTAGGAATTAAACCCAGACACAATGCAAATAATACGGTGGTTTATTTGCTGTCCCTTTTGTGAAGCACAGCTGCCTCCAACAACAGCAGCGCCAGGGCCATCCCAGCAGCTGGGTCCCTCCTCCGGCTCCTGCCCCTCCTGGGTAGCACCAGATCCTCCAGCCAAAATGCAGCAGCAGTTGTGGTACAGCGGTGTGTTTTGGTGCCTCGTCTGTCAGGCTTGCACCGTGCCTACCCTGTGCCCTCCTTCCCTTCCTTGCTGTTTTCAAGCCCTGGGTGAGCCCAGGTGACAGTCCAGACAAGAAAAGTCAGTTTGCAAATGCTGGTATAAGAGAGGTTATTTCCAAGCCAAATGGACTACTCCCATGATGGTCAGCTTGTAGCAAGCCGCTCTGCCTGCTGTCGTTCAATATCACTTTCCTGTTCTTAAGCATTTAACTCCAAAACTCGTATCGATTTAGGCTGGGATTTTAAAATCAGCAAAGGCTTTTTAAATCAGCTAGTCACAGCTTCCACAAAGCTGGAGACTCTAGGTCCCAGGTCATCTATCTCTGTTATGTGCAATGCCTTCTGAACGCATTTTGAAGTATTTAAAACATTGCATTTCTTTGTCCAAAACGTGAAGTGCCAAAGGGCATGGGCTTGGCTGCAGAATCCAAACTGCTCTGCAGAAAATGCTCTCAGAGCAAGAAGCTAAACCCAGGTTTATGAAATGTACTTGGAAAGAGCTCAGCAGCCCAAATCCCAGTGCTAACAGAGCAGTTCTGAGTCCATTGCAAATAACAGGCTCTTACTGTCCAGCCACAGTGCAATTCCCCTGAGCTTTGGCAGAGGGTAATTTCAGTGTCAGATATTTACATGAGACCCTACTTGACATTTTGGCCGGAAATCCTGTGGCATGTTTTGATATTCCATGACACACCACATTAACCACATGGATTTCCTCTGTTGCTTTGATGGACACTGCTACCCACTCAGGCAGAAAGGAGAGTGTCTGGATGAGCCCTTCCCCCTGGCTCCCCCTCGCCAGCACACAAAGCATCAAGCTATTGAAAGTACATTGCTAGATCCAACATCCCCTGGGAGAAATAACCACTGTTCTGGAGCCTGCATGGCTGCATCCTCCCAGACAGATACATATGCAGTTTCCTGAGGCAAGGCAGACACTGAATACCATGCTTCTGATGAGGCTTTTCCAGAGCAGGGGAGACGATTTTGCTCTGCTCTTGGCATCACTTTGCTTGTCACTATCTGGCTTGAAGTACAGGTGTTGCTGCAGGTTAACGATCCACTGCCAGCCCAGGAGGTCTTAGGTCACAGGTGATGCCTTTTGCCTGGTCAGGATCTCAGGCACCAGCAGTACAGTAAGGAAGATGCTCTCCAGTGCTGGGTTCCCACATGTGAGATGCAGCCGGTAAGATTCTCAGCTGCTCAGCCATGTCTGGAGAAAGCATCTGTGCAATGGGGGAGATCTCCCTGAAGGGAGCCTGTGTCCCAGATGCAGCCCCTGTGCTGGGACCTGCCATGCTTTGTCACCTGCCATGATATGGTAACTTGGTACTTGAATCGGAAAGATAATGCTCTGCTTAAGGGCAGGAGGATGCTGCAGGGGAGCCTAAAGAAAAGGATGAGCATTGAGCACAAATCAGGAGAGATTCAGCTGGTTATGCAGACCCAGTCATCTCTCCTTGTCATCATCCCATCAATCCTACGTACTGTGTGCTACCCACCAATGGATATCCCTTGAATACACATCTCCATATGCACCTGATCTGCTCTGTGACAAGACCAGAGCCAAGTGAAGCTAAGACTAGAGCAAGAGTCGCAGACAAAACCCCAGGTCCTGCAGCAATAGCTGTTACCTTACTGCCTGCACCGAGTAGGGTGAAGGAACAGCCCTCCTGACAGCAGCAGGCTGCAGCTGACTGGAACCTTCCGAGCCAGCTACAGACAAAGGAGACGGCTGTTAGCCAAGGGAGCACCAGAGAGGCCTTGGACTTAGACATCATTGTGGCTGCAGTAGTCCAGACAGCTGGAAAGCCACTTCCCAATGGAGATGACAGCTAATCTGTATGATTTATCATACAGCAATAGTGTCCAGTACGTTAAGCGTGCTGCAGGCATCCAGGAAAGATACCCAAGACACATTCAATGTAGTGTTACTGTTTGTACCTACGGACAAGACTTCAAATCCATAAGCTTGCACATCATCTACCCACTCCTTTCGTAATCCTATGTGGTCTCTTATAACAGGCAGCTCCTTTGGCCTTGGGGCATGAGGCTGCTCCTCACATGGTGCAAAACCACTTCAATGTCCTGATGTCTGGTTCAGACCCATTTGCACCTGCAGCGGGAGCCTGAGCATCTTCAGCAGGAGAATGGACAGCGAAGGGAGGGAAGGCATGCCACATGCTCCATGCTAATATAATAAGCCTTGGAAAATCAGGGAGGAAGGTGGACCAGGCAGTGCCGGTGGCAGCAGAGTGAGAGGCAGAGGGCAGTATCCCAGAGGCAAGAGGTAGAGGATTTGTTGCCAGCTGTTGAGTAGAGGAGCAGGGAGCAGACAGCCGCAAGGAGGCATGGAAAGACCAGACTGGGAGGCTGCCAAGGAAGAGAGAGAGCTGCATTAAATCTTATTTGTCTTTAAACAAAGTGTTCTAATTGCTAACAAAGGGATTTCAAGCAAATTGTAGTAAAACTGAGTTATTCTGATCAATTACACAGTCAAGCAAATTACGGAAGGAGTCTGAAATATTGCCAGATACAAAAGAGAGATGGAGAAAGAGGAGGAGGAGTTGCAGGGAGAGTGGAGGAGGCAGTAATTTGAGGGAGGAAAATTACTTGATGGCTTGATAAGGAGAATTATTAAGCATAAATTTGAGACGCAGCTTGCTAAATCTGAATACAAAATCAAGCGAAGAAATTGAAATTGTGTTTTAAGATTGGTGAAATCTGAGTGGGGAAAAAAGAAAAAAAATGTGCAGACAAGCATTAGAGACAAATGCTGTAGAGGTGTCTTCAAAGATAATTGCTAACCACAGCAAGCTGAAAGCAAGGCATGACCCAGAAAAGGATAGCTTTGTGGTGAGGACATTGGACCAGTGCTGAGCTGGCATCAAGCCACATTCCTGCCACAAACCTCCTACTTGACCCAAAACCTCTTCAAAGCGCTTAGCAATGACATGGTTTTGTTTCTGGAAGAGTCACAAGGGCCAGGAACCCAATGTAATCAGAGAGACACACCAAGACGGGCTCCTTAGCCTTGTCATGCCTTACCTGAAAACTGTGGCTGACACTTCTTCTGCTGTCCATTTTGCAGATTTAAGCTGGAATTATTCAATGTGTGTCCATACAGCATCCAGAGCAACAGGCAGGGACATTGTAAGGAATACAAGCCAAGCCAAACCCCTGTCTTAAAGGAACAAAAGTGAACCCCACTGCAACACATGACTGCATGGCTCTGAATCAGAGACAGTGTACCTTGGGATGCATGTAATAATCGAGCGCTGTCCCACTCAGTTTCTGGAGGTTCCCAAGCACACTGCTGGGGTCTTCAGGGTGCCCATGAAGCAGCTACTGAACTGCTGCAGTTATCAGCCCGGAGCATTTGGGCAAGTCACCTCCAGTTTAGTTTTCCCATAATACATGGTGGGATCACTTTGTATTGGATCAGCCCTGCTCATTGAGCTGCTGCCTGCTCTGTATAACATGCACGGAGCAGGCAGCAGGACTAGGGAGCACATCCTCACTGCTTTGTATGAGATGTGCAAGGAAAAGTTGCACCACTCAGGGCTGGCAAAGAAGGGCTTGCTGGCTCTCAGGATCCAGCCTCCTGCTAGAGCTGGGTTTAGCTCCAAGGGTGGAAAATCCAGTGCCAACACTGAGACTCAGTATCACAAGGACGTGGTCCTTGTGTGGAGTCCCTCTACAAAGCTGCTTCAAAGGTAGTCCGGAGAGCTGTAACCCAGGAATGCAGTACTCTTCAAGCCAATTACCATACTCGGTTCATAACCCTGCATCTGACAGGATTAGTGGATTATTGGCATGAAGGGCTGCAGAGAGATGTTTTTAGAGGAGGAAGAAGAGAAAGACCATAGATTATTTTTAATGGTGTTTATTTGTCAGAGAACCCGAGCTTATGGGCTTCTGTTGGGCTGGAAATTCTGAGCCAGAAAAGAAGATAAGAGAAAGGATTAGGGTATTACTGTGGCAGTGGAGTTCATGTGTGTTGTATTATTAATGTTTGTAAAGCACTTTGAAAATGAAACACACTATAAAAGCTCTAAATGCTGTATTTAGCAGGAGCTGCCGAAGAGAAATGCAAATCTGGAAGGACACTTCCCAGTTTTCAGTGCACAGAGAGCTTGTTTTTTTGAGAGGATCCCACAGTCAGATGTAGTCTGAAGTGGCAGATCAGTTGTTTAAAAGCCAGCACAAGGAGGGCATAAGACCCCTGCAGGGTGCAAGGAAGTCTACTGTGTCATGCATCAAAGAAAGAATCCACTTACCATTTTTAGTATGGGAAAAAGCCATCAGATTTGCTTGCTTATTTCTCTGGAGCCAGCACAGGAACATTCTCTGCAAGGCACCTGCTTTAGCTAATCTTTCTTTAAAAGGCTTTTGGACAAGTGACCTCACCTGCATTGTTTAGGAAACTTCTGCAAGGGAGGGAAAACCCTGAGCAGGGGAGGATAAGGAAGGCAGCATTGGAGATCCTCTGGTAGACTCATCACTTCTGACAGCACTTCTGACACACCACAGTCAAGTTATGTGGCCTCAAGCTGTCAGTGAGCTACTCCCGGGGCTCAGAGCCGGGATTTTGATTCTAGGCACTTCTTTTTTGATACCATTGCTTCACCAAGTGTGGTGTGCTGACCTTGACTGGATGCCAAGTGCCTTCCAAGCCACTCTATCACTCCCCTCCTCAGCAGAACAAAGCAGGGTGAAAATAAGAGGGAAAAAAAAACCCTTGTGGGTCAAGATAAAGGCAGTTTAATGAAGCAACAGCAAAAGTCACGGATGCGTAAGCGAAGGAAATGATGTTATTCTCTACTTTCCACCACCAGGCAAAGTTCGGCCACTTCCCAGGAAGCCAGACTTCCATGTGCATAGTGGTTTCTCCAGGAGACAAACCTCATAAGTAACAAATGTCCATCCTTCCTCCTCCTCTCTCTTAGCTTTATGTCTGAGCAGATGCCATATGGTATGGAATATCCCTTTGGCCATGTCCCCTCCCCAGATCCTGCCCACCCCCAGCCTGCTGGTGAGGGGGGAATGTTGGAGGGACAGCCCAGATGCTGTGTGAGCGCTGCTCAGCAGCAGCCAAAACACCGGTGTGTTATCACCGCCTTTCTTGCTACCAGCACGGCACTGTGAGGGCTGCTGGGGGGGTCAGCCAGACCCAGCACACCAAGGCAGTAACTCCCAAACAGAGCCAAGATGAAGCTTCTTTCCACATTGATGCAGTCCCAGCTCCACCTATGGAGTTGAACCCTCCTCCACCTATGCCATCTGCCAGACTACAGAAACAAGCATCTTTTTCCAGTGAATCCGTAAATAGATCTGCAGCATACCCATTGACAACACTGAGGAGTTTTCTGAGTCACCTTTGTCAAAGCAGAAAGACCTAAGGGCCGGCTGAGGCTGTGGACAGGTATTGATAGCATATAACCCCATTCCCCAATGACAGGCATGTTCTTGTTTCCCCACTGCTTGCCACTCTGTCTGACAAAACACGGTGTTTGCAGTTTTGCACAGACCTTTCCTCACACATCAGTCCCTATGTCAGACATTTTATTCATCCTCAGACTACAATTTTTAACCCCAACCTCAAAAACTTATATTTGACAGGGAGGGAGGCACCAGCCAGGTCTGTGCAACCTTTTTCTTGGTTCAGCCTGTGTTTGCAGTCATGCACTGTCTTTCACAACCTCAGTTCCTTGGGGCTTTAGAGGCACAATAAGGCTGACTCACGTCGGACATCCTGGCCTGCCAAGACCATCCAGGGCACCTCCCTTTTCCCCAGCTCCCTTCTTGTCTCCCAGCAGCCAAAAGGGACTCAGAAACTTTTCCCCCTCCTCATTATTTTACAAGCGGATAGTTCAACCTCTGATAAGGAGCAGGGCAAGGAGCCGCCCTGGTCACAGTTCTTGCAGCAGCTGGCCGTGCTGTTGTCTATGAGTGGTAAGTCATAGTGATAAACATGGATATTTCACCTTCCACCCCTCCCCTCAGTATCTCAAATCCTCATGCTGAGGAGCAGCCATACAGGCACTACGGCTTCCCTGACCCACAACATGACACATATTATGTATATTCAAAATGACGCCTGCACCCCACAACAACTCCTATCTGGCATTTATAACCCACTGTCACTGCTGGATTTATGCCCTTCTGATCCTTGTCAGCTGTTATCCCACCTCCCCTGCACATCATTTAACTGAGCCTGACGTATGTAAGCACTTTTAATCTTTCCTCATGAAGCAGTTTCCCCTCCCCAGGGCCTCTGATCATATTTGTAACTCTTCCTTGAGACAGCATCGGTTCGTCATTGCCACTCTGATAATACAGTGAGGAGCAGGGCAGCCTGAGCATGCGGGCAGGGAGACAGGGAAGAATCATTTCGTACTCCCATGCTCAACTATCTCTCATGCTGTCCCTCCTAAGAGTACCTTATCATGTTCAGCTGCTTTAAAATCCCTGTCTTCTTTGCTGGTGACTGGTCTTTTCCCAGACTGCTAAAACCCCCAGTGCTGGATTATTCTGCAATTTGCCTGAGCCCAAGAGGGATTTAATTTTCTTTCTTTCCTGTGTTTCTAACATCTCTGGTGTCTCTTTCTGTTATTACCCAATCTGCGCTGGCATTTGCAATGCCTCCCAACTGAGGCAGGAGAATGTAATTAACAAGCTGTTTACCTCTTCTTCCAGATCATTAATAAATATGTTAAACGAGACCGCTACCTTGCTGAGTGATGCAAAAACCTGATGAGGCACGTAGCTTGATTTTTAACTTTGTACTGTTTTCAACTTATGCCGGTGCCAGTGCAACTCCTCCAGAAAAAGTTCCTTTCCAAACCTGCAGCTGAACTGAAATTCATTTCCCCATAACCTGGTGTATCAACACCCCTTCACATCAGCTCTCATGAACCTGGTGATGAGACACCGGAGCTGATGCCTGAAGGAGGTATAGTTGGCTGAGTCACCTTAGTGTGACACAGGACCTGCATCTTGCTACAGAGCTCATTTCCCATTCATGGAATGTGACACTCCATCCATGGGACCTCAAAGCATCACCAGTCCCTAGTACTGTTCTCAAACAACTTATGCCTCAAACTTACTATCACTAACCCTGGTGTGTTTCCTTGCTATTGAGCTGATACACCTTCAGCACTGAAGAGGTGCTACAGCAAACAGGAGCTCAAGGCAAACAAGTTAAAAAGACAGTTTTTGGGTAAACTTGATTTTTTAGCTTCATTTTAGATTGCCTATGCCAGCAAGTGAGATTTTGGTGAGGCAGAAACAAAAAAGCATTCTGCAGTGCTGAGGCTCTGTTACCTGAGATCCGTAAGGATGGCGAGAGAAGTACGTGCGTGGTTTCCCTAGAGCTGCTTCTGCCCCAAGACAGCAAACAGCCTAAAAAGCTCCTGATGGTGCCCTCCAGCTCCCCGCTTACATGATGTCCACAAAACAGTCCTTCCAGGATCAGCCAAGAAAGTTGCACTCAGCATTACCTGCTTTTACAACAGCTGCATGGCTTTGCTTTTGCCTTTGCCTCTCCTGTTGGAGGGAGGCTGGAGGTACTGCTCGCTGGACCCAGAGGGCAAAGACCTCCTGGTCTCTAATCAGATTTCTTTGGGACTGCCATCATAAGTTCCAGAGACAGAGCTAAATACAGGTGCAACTCTGGTTTCCACTTAACATAATGCCTGCTTGGTGGAGGATAACTCTGCTCAATGGCAGACTTAATACTTTGACCTCATCCGGATTCAGGAGGAAAATAAGGATGCTCCAAGGGAGGAGATGCATCCTGGGGCAACCCATTTTGTGGTCTGCACTGCCTACACATCCCAGGCAGCTGCAGGGGTCTAAGATAATATTATCTGCCCAGGCTGCCTGTCTTTGGTGGTGCCTGTTCAGGGAGAGGTGGGGGCAGCTGTGGGGCACAAGTGGCAAAACCGTGGAGGTCCTAGCAGACATAGCCTGCCTCCTACTGCTCTCTGCCACCATGGAGGGATATCTGCAAAACGCTGCGACATCCACAAGGTGGCAAATAAAGCTGAAGGATGGTTTGTTAACATCTTATTTTCCTGTCTGTATCTAATGAGGGTGAGGATGAAGAAGAAGAGGGCAAGAGCAAAGAGAAACAGAAGGACCCAGAAAGGCTGAAAAACTCAGACTGTCTCATCTTAAGCCAGCTAATAGCAAAGCTGGAAAGTTCATCCCTTGGACAATTTTTACTCATGTATTTGATTCTACTGTGTAATTGCTGTCATCAGTGGTGTGGACACGGGTAAAGTGTACACCTTCCCTCTGCCAGCAGGGCAGGTGAGAAGGGCTGTCCCAGTCTCCTTGTACCCTCTGGAGTCACCTTGGGCAGGGAGATGGGTTTGCTTGTTTGTTTTCTTCACGGATAATTAACATTGCAGGCAGGGAGTGACCTAGGAGAGGAGAGAAAGCATGCACACTGCTCAGCCTCCCAGACTGTCCCCCTGGGCCACAGCGCGGCAGCTTGGGCAGTTAGCTGACCTTGGCAGCCAGAGGGTCTTTCAAGTGACTTTTGCTTTCCTGATGCTCAGTTTGCTGTTGGATGGTGCCCGATGGATACCAGAGACGTGTCTCAGCGTTTCCCCGCCATCCTTGTTTAAAGGCCAATTAGTGGGTGCCGGTTTTGTTTTGCAGCCAGCAAGTTAGCCACCCCAGCGATTTAACAACTGCAATTTTCATTTACAGTTGACTTTGAACAGCCAGTTTTATACATGCACGGTGAAATAATGATATAATTAACCTAGGAAAATCCATTAAAAGGGTGCGGATGTTCAAAACATGGAGCACACAATTAGGAAACCCCATGACTGAGATTGCTGCTGAGATCTAATTCCTCCTTACACGGCTCATCTCTACATGGCTTTGAGATAGAAACAGTTCTCTCTCCAAGGCTTTGTCACCAAAAGTTTCACCAATTTTCTAAATTTTACTTTTCTAAGGAAAAAAATCAAAATTGTGAATGGAAAACTAACAAAACTCAGTTTGAAATAATGGAAGCATTAGGAAACACCTCATGTCAAGAAGTTTGGAAATGTTGTATGTTAGTAGTTTCAAAATGGTTTGTGTCAGTTCGGGCTTTTCCTTTTGAGTTTCTTTTTAACTTCAGATCAGATCATTCTTCAAAATGAAGAGGTATTTTGCAGCTTGTAGTCTTTTCTTTCTCTCTTGGAAAACACTAAAAGCTTTCTCCCAACTTCCAAACTGTTTTTTGCATCTGTTTGTCAATTTAGGTAGTTTTTCAGGCTGGTTGTGCCCAGGGAAAAAAGACAAGAAGAAAAAAAAAAAAAAGACCTCTTACACAAGTCTGCAATCCCTCATGCAGAAGTAATTAAAAAGACATTCTCAACTAGTTATCATAAACACTGTTTAATCAGGTGTCCACAGACTGTTTGCTCCATAGGGCTGTTTGCACAGGATGGATAATATTCACTGAGTCAATAGCTAATATTTCTTTCTATGCTCATCAGGCAGTTTTTTCAGATGTCTCTTTTGGACCCCGTTCATTTCTTAGATTAATATTTAAATTCACGAACTTGGCTTTTGCATGGCACTTGAGTCCAGAGGGCTGCAGTCCTGCCTCACTGGGGAGAAGGTGATACTACTGTCATTTCTGATATGGAAAGTGACAAATGCCATGTTTCAGGGCTTATCGCTGGGTCTTTGAAATACGGCCTTTGGGGCACTTCTCCAGATGGTGTAAATCAGTCCACTGACATAAAGGGATGTCTATGTGTTCTTTTTTGGGGTTGTGACCATCTGAACCTTGCTGTTGTTCCTCTGTGTTGGTTGAGAGCTGGCTTGCTTTGCCCTGGCTCCTCTGACAGAGCCCAGGGCAGTGCCTTTCACGACCCTCCCATGCATCCTACAAGCAGGTACAACCCACTGGGGTGCCCCAGATCCCGTGCCAGCCCGTATCACAGCTCTGGGTGCAGCATCACCCACCGCCTGCCTCATCCCATCCCTCCACAGGACTCCTGCTGTATCTCAACCCCATCTGTCTTCACCAGGACCTGCTGCAGTAGCCTCCAGCAAGCTCCACAGACACACTGTTCCCTTCCCTTCTGTGTTTGTGTTAATGAATATATTCAACCACTCAGGGCTTCAGGTGACCTCGGGGCTCTCCACTATTAACCTTCCTGCCTGCTGAGAGTTGGCCATTTGCTCTCTCCCTTCCCTCCCTGTTCTACCTTGGTTTAATCCATGCCTTGGCTTTTCCTCTCATTCTCTGGTTACCAAGCTTCCTTAATAGCCTCCTATGAGGGACTTTATCAAAAGCCTTTTGAAAGTTTAAATAAATTATAGGCATGGCTCCACCATTCCCTGTCATCATGGTAACCCCTCTGGAGGATTCCCAGCTAGGGTTAGAGAGGCAAAGCCCCTGTCTGCCTGCAACGGTCCATGGCCAGCTCTGCAGAAATCCTCTGGGGCCCACCCATGTATCCTGCCCGGTGCAGGAGGACTTACTAATGTGCTGAAACATCTTTCAGTCCATTCTGGTTTAACCCCAGCTGGCAATTAAGCCCCACGCAGCCACTCGTTCACTCCCCCTGTGTCCAGATGGGGGAGAGAAGTGGAAAGGTAGAAGTGAGAAAACTGATGGGCTGAGATAAAGACAGTTTAATAGGTAAAGCAAAAGCCGTGCACCAAGCAAAGCAAAACAAGGAATTCATTCACCACTTCCCATGGGCAGGCAATTGTTCAGCAGGGCTCCATCATGTGTAATGGTTACTTGGGAAGACAAACACCATCACTCTGAATGCCCCCTCCACCTCCTTCCTCTTTCCCCAGCTTTATATACTGAGCATGACATCATATGGTATAGAATATTCCTGTGATCAGTTGGAGTCAGCTCTCCCAGATGTATCCCTGCCCAGCTTCTTGTGCACACCCAGTCTGCTCTCTGGTGGCGTGGGGTGAGAAGCAGAAAAGGCCTTGACACTGCTCAGAAACTACTGAAACATCAAATCCAATGTTTTCAGCACAAATCCAAGACATAACCCCATACCAGCTGCTATGGAGAAAACTGATTCTATCCCAGCCAAAACCAGCACACAGTCCCACCTCAGGAGAAAGACCTGCTCCTGGGAACTGAAAAATCACTCAAGAACGTATCGTGCTGTTTGGTGAATTGGGACTATTTGATGTGATTACCCTTTTAATTTTCCATTTGATTTTCATGGTGCCCTATCATGACTGTAAATTGACAAGTATTACACAGTGAAGGTATTTCCAAGCAAAGAAAAGCTACTGTGTCATGCAAGTATTGAAGGAGGGCACGTCAACAATTTTTAAAAGGTCTTTTTATAAATAATTTTGAAACAGAAGGAATCCACTTGAGATTAATCCAAGTTTCTGGTGGAAGAGCCAGTTCAAGGATCTGGAACATAACGGTCTTCCCCCACCAAGTTCCATTCCTGCCCTTTGAGCTTCAGCTCAACACAAGTCACAGGCAAAGGAGGCACCCCTGCTACCAGATGAGGACAGTGAGCAATGCTCCACAGTAGCAATTGCAGCTTGCTTCCAAGCTGGGGTGCATTTGAAGAAACGGTACCCCCTTATGTGGCTGGCAGGATGGTGGCAGGCCATTGCCACATGCAGTTTGGAGCAGATCACCCCCAGCCTTACCATCTTGTCCAGGTAGCCTCTTGGAGGAGCCATGGTAGGGAGCACTCCCTCTCAACAAGATGTGTCCCTTGTTCCTGCCCTCTGCTTTTTCTGGGATTCAGTACCTGGTTTCAAAATGCCTTTTGCAGGTTGACAAGAAGTGCAGGCAGCTCCTGCAAGTCCCAGGTTCCCCTCAGACATATATCCCTGTCACTACAGTTGGTTGCCTGCCCACGCTCCTGTGTTTCATCTTTGCAAAACTTTTTTAGAGGTCATACATGGGGTATTTAACACCCTAGGGAGCAGGATACTCAGTTTCAGCCATCTCCTCACCTCTTTTTACCTCTTGGTAGTTTTAGGAGTCATGCTCCATTCTCCTGGATTTCTTTCCTTCCTCTTGTACCTCAAGCTGTGTCTAAATCAGAGCAGCTCAATTACATTTTTGCTGAGATCTCCTGGGTAATTTGAGTGAGATTGGCTCAGCAGGAAGCAATGTGCTGGCTCAGGCTCAGACACCACGTGCCACCTCCATGGCCATGGCAGAGCCCTGCAGCTGCCCCCTGAAAGGTCAGGAGAGCAGGAAAAAAAGGGTGTGATCACCTGCAGGAGTGTCCAGGGCTGTGAAGCCCAGAAAATTTCCATGCAATGCACCAGGACCTGACTTGATGTCCATCCTTCTACAAAGTCCTCCAAAATCTGCATCTTCCAGGCACTGCATTGCAAAGCAGGGACACAACTGTAAGCATTCACACTGCAGTAAATGTAGACAGCACAAATGGGCGAAAGAAGAGGTGTGCTTGGTGCTGCACACCTCTACTGGGAAGGCTGTTCCATGACCCATTTGGTGCAGGGTAGGCTCTCCATCAGATGTTCCCATGAGCAATTCATCACTGATGCCTATAGCTCATTTAGCAATGCAATGCTGGGCACAAGTCTAATGTCTCTCACCATTTGCATACAACTCTGCATATCTTGACAGTTTGCTGTCGATAACAAACAATAAAAGGAGCTCTGCCATATGTATGTACTTTCATGTCCCAGGTAGCCTGAGTGTGAATGCTTAATGCCTGCCTGATTATTATTCGCTTGGTATTCAATAGTTTGAAAAAATAAAAAAGTCCTATAGTTAAGAGAGTGAGATAGGACTGTTTAATTTCAGGCCATTATCTCCTGGTAATTGCTGGAGGAATTTCATTCTGTGCCAATGCAATGGAAAAAATCAGGTTTTTTCCCCCTTTATGGAAAAAAAAAAAAAAAAAAAGAAGGGATAAAAAAGAAGCCTGCTTTTCTCTAAGGCCTTCAGGGCTTTTAGGCCATGGCTGGGAGCAAGAGCTGTGGCTGCTTTATCAAATTCGCATTTCATTTCCAGCATTCGCCCAAGCCGCATGTAAATTATAATGAGAAAAGGGGAAAAAACAAAGAGATAGAGCTCAAGAGATGGGAAATGATAATGAAATCAAATGAACTCAGGGCCTTTGAAGACTAACAGAGCCACAGACAGACAGATACATACATAGTGACAAAGACAGAGACAAGCAAGAGACACGCATGAGGAGACAGCCAGAGTAGCAGGCAGACAGAAAGAGACAAAATTGGAGATCTGTACCCTCGATGGTGCACAAGGACACAACATGTGAGTGAGTCTGCTTCATACAGAACCCTCAAGCCATGCATCTGTGGCATGCAGCTTGCAGGAGGCTCCTGTTGCCAGTTTTCCCTGCATTTCCCTGTTCTGCCATGCTGCTTCAAAGTCCCAAGGGTATGTGATGAAACCTGACAGCATATTCCCCATGGGAAAGGACCCCTTCAAATCTACAGCCTCAGACCTCCATCCTTCCTAAGGATGCAGCCAAGCTGTGGAGCTCAGCACATCAGATGTGCATGAGCTGATTTGGGGGCCAGGATTGAGGAAAGGTCCAAGTAAACTTTCTGCTTCCCAATCACCTGCTTGAGTGAAAAAGTGTTCAGCCTGCTCCACTGAGGTCAAGACTGAGCCTGGGACACGAAAGACAACCAACCCCAGAGAGTCCACCTGCCCAGCTGTGATTGTGGACCTGAGGTTGGAGAATTGGAGCTGTTCTACTGCTGGGTGTAAGATAAACCTTGAGACAACATTTCACTTCTGCTGGATGCTGATATTTGGGTCACATCTTGTTAATGAGGCCTCTGGCAGGGACTTCAGAGGGCTCTAGTGGTGCAGGGGCAGGAAAAGGTTTGCTGCTCTGTCTTGTCACCATTCAGCTTCTCTTCCAAACCCTGTACTGTCTGGCACAGCCAAGTTGCAAGCCGTGGGCTGAGCCCTGGGGAACATAATTCTTCCAAGCCCAACTGGCCCATGGAACATTGAAAAGCAGCTAAAACTCTGCCACCATGAGCAAAATTCGGAGACCTTGCTGCAGTAATTCCCACATAGCAAGGGAGAGAGCCCAGCCCTTGGTCTCTGTGAATCACATCTGCACAACACAGGGACAGATTTCACACGGTGGGATGATGAAAGCTGGCTGCCCTGGGTGCCTTAATCCACCAGGGTCAGCAAGATTCCATGAGGTCAATTATCCTGAGTTTTGGGGAGCTTCAATTCATGGACTGCCTCCTGCATCAGTCACTCCAGTGCTTTATTCCCCTGATCGCTGAAAACCTGTGCTTTGTTTCTAGGCACAAAGGGAAACAGAAGGCAGAAAAGAGAAGTCTGAGCCTTCGAACAGTCCCACTACCTAAGCCAAAATATCTTGAGAACGGCCAGACAAATGCCATCACAGAGACATCCAAGCCCCAGTGCCACAAGCAAGACAATTTCCCAGATACCTGTGCAAGGCACCTGTGCTTGCCTGAGTAACTTCTGAATCTCTTGTGATGAATCACATTATAAATTGTAAAAGATTAATTTAGTCATGGGTAATTATTGTCATTGTGGTGATGGGAATGACTAACAGCCACTGTCATTGGGCAAAAAGCAGGGTGCTGGGAGCTGACTGGACTCAAAACTCAGAAAAGATGCTGCTGAGGGTGCAAGATGGGTGGCAAAGCCCTGCTGGAAGTCTGTGCCAGCCAGAAGACCTCTCTCAGCTGCCCTCAGAGAAGACAGCTGCAGCTTCATGCCATCATCAGAGCAGGCTGAGATGCTCATCACTGCTTAGGCTGGCAGCACAAGGCAGGCAGAGAGCCTGTAGAGATGAGCTTTCTTTCTGCCTCCCAGTGCAGGAGATCAGGATGCCAGCTGCCACTTCTCTCTTTTCTTGCTGGTTGCTGCTTGGGTGGGGATGTCAGAGGCTCATCCACTCCTAGACAGCAGCGGGGGACCTCCTGGGGGATCAAAGAAAGCTCCTGGGATGCTAGATGTGGTGTGGAAGTCCAGAGAAGTTGGGATGTCAGCTGCCAGGGGCTGGAGAGCAGCGTGCCGGCAAGAAGGCAGTTGGGTGGTCTGTATGTCCTGTCTGCTAAAATGGGGGTGAGCAAAACTCCGCCAACACAAAGGGTGATGGCCTGCTGGGACCCAGGAGTTTCAAACCTGGAGACTTTGCACAACTGCAAAAGAAGTGCAAAACCTGCACTTTGCACTCTGGCAAAGATGGCTTTGGGCCAGTAGGAAAAGATGCCTGTAGTGCTTTACTGGAGTATATGCTACTGAAATCCCAGAACAGGACAGATTGTGCCTTTCATCAGGCCTCTTGGTGCTCTGTGGATCCCATGAGCAGCAGACTGGCACCAATGGGATCTAAATTGCACAACAATAATTTCAAAATCCTTCAGAACTTGCTAAATTCTCTTGGCTCTAATGAAACCAATGCAGGAAAAGCAGGATAAAATAAAATAAAATAAAAAAAAAAAAAAAAGGGAAGAAGAAGCCAGAGATTGATTCTTACCTCATATCATTAAAAAATAAATTGCTGTAGCACTATAACATAAAGTAAGAATCAATCTTATTTTTTAACACCAGAAATAACCTAATGAAATACAAGATTGATTCTGAATATGGGCTTCTTGGTGGAGCCCCTGTGGGAATTGATTACAAAATTGAATGTCTCAGAGCTGATAAGATGAATTTGGAATAAATCTTACTTTTAACTACTCCCTTTTTATGCTCATAAAAAAAAGAAAGATTGATTCCAATCAAAACTTCTTCTAAAAAGTGAGACAGTTTCGATTTGTTGAGGCAGTTTTTCAACAGAACAGCACTGAACTTCAGAGCCAATCTCACCCCTAGTTATGCGTTCCCCAGGGAGGAAAAATACGAGGCACAATATTTCTGATTTACAGCTTGAAATGAGACAGTAATGATCATAATAATCAGGACAAGAAGAAGGAGAGAGCCTCAAGTGGATGGCAGCTCTCTCGACTGATGATGCCAAGGGAGGCAGTGGTTTGGAAAGCAAAGGTGGAGGAGCCGCTCCCCTTCTGTCATGCTGCAGGGGACTGCTGAGGACAGCTCTCTCTCTGCAAACTCCAGGGTCTAACATGGGTCTAGTAAAGAGACTGCTGAGAGTCCTGCCAACTTCCAAGAGTTGCACCTCAAGCCCTACCAGCACCTCCTGCCTGGCCCACAGCAGCAGCTCCTTGGAGCCTCCTGCACTTGTGGGCAGGAAATGGCTTTGAGTTTCCAGCCTCAGCTCAGTTATAGCCAGTGTAATTGCATTACAGCAATCCCATCGCACCACACCATGCCCTGGGAGATGCTTACATTCCCACTAGCAACCTGCCAATTGCCTGGAGTGCAAGTTGCCCAGCCCTACCAAAGCTCAGAGCATTGGGCTTATCAAACTTTGCTTACAGACTAGCTGTGATAATTTCCATGCCTTCATTTCTAATTACACTGCATGCCTTTGCTCCCATGGGCACCAACCCTGGTCTTATCAAAAAATGAGGCAAAGTGCTCTTTCAATCTTAAGGCCTACCCTGCGCTTTCTTTAACCTCTGTCTCCCCATCACTGCTTTGCAGAAGGCAGTTCCAGGACTCTTGTTGGTTGGGTAGTTTCTTCTCATCTCCAGCTTATATTTATTCATGGCTCATTTATGCATGTTTGTTCTAGTGCCAATATTTTATTTCAGCTTCAGTCACTCTCCCTTCCACCTGGGCATCTCTGCAAGATGGTGGTTTGCTCCCATCTCTTCCACTGAATGCTTCTACACCAGAGAGATGTCTCAAGGGATTATTTTTTTTCCCACTTTCTGGAATAAATGCTATTCTGATACCCAGCTTGTGTCTACTCTTCATCTGCTGAAGATAACTTAAAGACTGTCTCTTTCTCTTTCTCTCTCCACGCACCCGCCCCCCACCCCCCCTTCCTTCCTTCCTTCCTTCTAATCCCCCAAAAAGTACATTTAAAAGTAATGTCATCCACAGGACCTTCTGCCATGATCAGAATATTTTTCTCCACAAAACACATTTTAGGTGCACTGAGACTGCTCACAAAAACAGTCTGTGTCTGTCTTTCCCACAATTGTGCAGCTGGGACTTCTCGGACATGGCCCCATCCCTATGGCATGTGAATCTCAGACAGCTCCCTCCCTCCTTCGCCTGGATCTCACACATTGCCAGCGAAGGGCTGTGGCCTCTCCCTCCTCCAGAACCCACATACCACACCCAGCTGGGTGGGGGATCCAAAATAAGACACGTTGCCTCTGACATATGGGGTCCTGGAGATACAGTGGTCCCAGTGTGGCACTGCAGCTGGGGATGTACCACGTAGCAAGGCTGGGTGTTCAAAGGCGCCTGCAAGCAGACACACAGCCCCAGCTGTGCTGAGCATGGTGACTCCTTCCCCGTCACGCGCCCGGGTGCACCAGATGTGCTCCTGACGTCCTTGAGAGTTGTGACGCACGGAGAAGACAAGGGAACTGCAGGCACCCACTTGATGCTTGCCCCAAACTCAGGAGAGCCTCGGTGGCATTTGGCATGCTGCCTGGTCTATGCTGGCCTTCAAGCTGTGCCACAGGTAGAACAAAGGGTTCATCCCTCTTTGCCCCTCCTTGGAAACCTGGCTGTGATTTCAAAGAGGCTGCAGGCTGAACTCGGCAATGAGGACCTGGCTGGTTCCTGCAGCAAGGCAGGCAGCTAGCTGGTCTGGATGAAGAGCAGTTTCATTCTCTTATCCCAGCAAAATCTGGTCTGCATTAAAAATAACAAAAACTCTGTGTTTAAGTAACGTTAAGGATCTGACTGAAAGCATCGAAAGCAAATTCCAAGCCCTAATGAAGAAGGATTGTCTGGCATGGTAATAATAATAAACTCAGTGCACATATGTATGTATGTATGTATATATAGAAAGAGAATTTCATCTGAACAGCTGAGTGCCCTGTGACTAGCCTGGTCTCACAGCCGCACCAGCAATCACAGCAGGTAAGTGCTTTTGACCTGCTTTTACCTTCTTGGTAAACAAAGGCACAGAGAAAAGAGGTGGCCCAGAAGAGAAAGGGAAAAGCAGGTTGCCTCCCACACTGTCCTCGCTCAGCTGCAGCCCTGGGATGACTGCCAGTCAAAGGCTCTGGTTTTCAGCCCTGGCTTTGCAGTGGAGTCCAGAAGATCTGTGGCAGCAAGCCTCTGCCAGCAAGTCCCAATCTAGCAGCGACGTGATGGACAGAATCAGGAGGCTGTTTTGCAGTCATGAGGCAAAGGTGAGATACTGAGGCTCACCGTTATGGGTTAGAGTCCTTGGGGTCAATCAGAAATGAGAGGTGTAGGGGAAACACCATGTCCATCAACCTCACAGGAGGGCAGGCAAGGAGGTGGCAGGAGACTGTGCAGGGGGATAATTGCACAGAGGTCCCTGGGGTTGAGCATCCCAGCTCACAGCCCTTGTAATGAGGAACCGTTCTTGTCCTACAAGGCACCTGCTGTGGGCTTGTTTGGCAGCTTTTTCACTGACTCAGGTGGTAATGCTCCCAGCCCTCCCCAGGGAACTCTGTTCAGCAGTTTCTGTCATACTCCTCCACTTCATTACGCTTAACAGATCCTCCTCTGCCTTCCTGTTCATGTCCTTCAGATACCTATGTGCTGATCAGAGGTGAAGGAAGAAATAAAAGAGCATCTTCTAGTTCCTACCAGTGCAGATAGTTGCATGGTGACAGCTGGAAGATCAATGCTGATGAACCACAAGCCATAGGAACATGCAAAGCACTTGGCAGGTGCCTGGACACTAAGATGACGGGCTTGGGACTGGCATTGAATTGGCCAGGGATGCTGGGTGGTGGGGGAATGCTCCCGCTGCAGCACTAGTGTGCAGGGTAGTTCCTGAAGTCCAGCTATGAGAAGTCAGAACCTGATTTGTCACATACTATATCTAGAAGTGTTCACAACAGAGCCCACCACAGACCCACTGGCAGATACCTGGTCAGCTTGGAGCCATGTCTCCCAGTCCTTCCTCACTTCTCTGAGCTGAGCTCACTTTACAGTCTTGTGAGGACACAGTCTCCCACAGCATTCTCCTGGAGACACTGGCCGCTCATGGCTTGGAGGGGTGCATCTTTGCTGGGTAACCAGCTGGCTGGGTCAGCCCAGAGAGTGGTGGGGAATGGAGTTACATCCAGCTGGTGGCCAGTCACAGGTGGTGTTCCCCAGGGCTCGGTGCTGGGGCCAGTCCTGTTCCGTATCTTTATCAGTGATCTGGACGAGGGGATCTAGCACACCCTCACCAAGTTCACAGGTGACCCCCAGCTGGGGGGAGCGTTGATCTGCGGGAGGGCAGGAGGCTCTGCAGGGGGGTCTGGGCAGGCTGGAGCGATGGGCCCAGGCCAGTTGTGTGAGGGTCAACCAGGCTCAGTGCCGGGTCCTGCCCGTGGGTCACACCAGCCCCCGCAGTGCTGCGGGCTGGGGGCAGGGGGCTGGCAACTGCCTGGGGGGAAAGGGCCTGGGGGGGCTGGTCGGCAGCCGGCTGGGCATGAGCCCCCCGTGTGCCCAGGTGGCCAAGGAGGCCAGCAGCACCCTGGCTGGTGCCGGGAACAGCGTGGCCAGCAGGGCCAGGGCAGTGCTGTCCCCCTGCACTGGGCACTGGCGAGGCCGCCCCTCGACTCCTGTGTTCAGGTTGGGCCCCTCACTGCCAGGGGGACGCAGAGGGGCTGCAGCGTGTCCAGAGACGGGCAGGGGGCTGGTGCCGGGGCTGGGGCACAAGGCTGGTGGGGAGCGGCTGGGGGAACTGGGGGGGTCAGCCTGGAGAGGAGGAGGCTCGGGGGCACCTTGTGGCTCCCTGCAGCTGCCTGACAGGAGGGTGTGGGCAGGGGGGTCGGTCTCTTCTCCCAGGTGACAGGGTGATAGAACAAGAGGAGATGGCCTCAAGTTGCTCGAGGGGAGGTTTAGATTGGATATTAGGAAAAATTTTGTCACTGAAAGAGCGGTGAAGCATTGGAACAGGCTGCCTGGGGAAGCGGTTGAGTCACCATCCCTCTAGGTATTTAAAAGCTTTGTAGATGCAGTGCTTAGGGACATGGTTTAGTGGTGGACTTGGCAGTTAGTTTAACAGTTGGGCTCCATGATCTTAAATGTCTTTTCCAATCAAAATGATTTTATGACTCTGTGATCTCCCAAGTGCAAATCTGGACAGACAACTAAGTGAGCAGAGACACATGTACTTGCAGTCACCTCAGCCTGCTCCCAAGGCCCCCATGGCCCTGTTAATCACCTGGGCTTGCTTATGCTGTACAATTTGCATGGTAATTATATTTAACAAGAATGGCAATAAGGGAAATAGAAAGTGTAATGTTGTTATCAAGGCATAATTATTCCTGAATAATTCTGTGATTACAGTTCACTTGGTTGGAAGTAATTGTCACCAGCCTTCTTCAGTGTGACATGCTTCTTCTCACTCCTGCAACATCAGCCCCAGGGTGCCTCCAGCCTCCTGCTCCTGGGCCTCTCCAGCCACCAAGAGGGTTAAGACATGCAGGCATAATGCTTTGTGACACCTGGACTTGCACCTAGCTGAGCAGGTCTGTGGGTACAAGTATGACAAGTGTGTCCTCCCAGCCTCTTTGATCCTCTGCAGGGTCTCTGCCACACGTACAGACAGCTCAGGGCTTCATGGTGTGTCAGGCACCATTGGGCAGAGCAGTAGGGGAGCCTGGGGAGAGGATGGCTTGCCCACAGGCATCCCTGCAGGAAGGGCCGCGAGACGCTGAGGCATCTCAGTCCTGCTGTAGGAGGATGGGCACACAGCATCTCCCAGAATCTCCCTATGAACCCCAGTTGCCAAATCCTTGGGTTACCACCCCTGAGAGGTGCATTACACTTCCTGCTGTGCAAGGCCTGGCTGGCTAAAATATGAGGTGCAGCATGGTTCGCCTCAAGGCTTAGAGTGCACACTGAGGTTGCGCCCACTGGTGAGGGTCTGCCTGCAGTCCCCTTGCACCAGCCAGCCTGGCTGTCACCCCTGCACATGCATTTTCCCCACATCCAGCTCCAGGGAGAGGGTGTAAGGGAGGGTAGAGCTGTGGTGCGGAGCAAAACTTGGATTTCCCTTCTACTGCAAGGTAAAGACAGGGACCCATGTGGATAAATGCCAGCCCCTTCCTCCTCCATAGCCCAACACAGAGTCTTCCTGCACAGTGGAAAGCTGTGCTCTCAGGTTTCCTAACCCAAACCCTGGGAAACCAGGAAAATGCTGTCCCTGTCCTCTGAGCTTAGGGAAAAGCCAGCAAACCACCTGTCTTAGGGGATAAGGGTAGCCAAAGCCTCATGCTGAGATCCCTTCCAGGCTGCAGCCCCTCTGGCTGCCATCCCTCCCCATGGTCCGAGCCTTGACTGTGCTGTGGCCAAAGCAACAGGCTCAGGGAGTAGACAGGCCATTGCTCAATTGCTATTTCGTGCTGTCCCACCCCAGCCATGGCCTGCAGGGACAGAAGCTGGTGAGCTGCTTGTGCTCCTCCTGGCAAAATGAGTGCACCAGGTCTCAGCTAAGGACCTCTTGCAGAGTGAGTATCTGCATACATACAAGCAGAATCTGCTTGCTCCAGGTCAAAGGAGAGGAGAGAAAGGACTACATAACTGTAAATGGATCCTCACCAACTAAGGAAGAGCTCAGCTTGCTTTCTTAGAGACTCCCAGGACAGTGTCTGTATGCTTCCCAGTGGGTTTCTGGGCACACACAGTGGATAGCCTGTTTTTCTCCTGCTCAGGGCATTAAATGCTGTTGTCCTTCTGTGCTGGCTCATTGCTTACAGTCACAATAAATGCCTATGGAGCTGGGATTTAACTTCTATGAAAATGTAGAAAACTCATGTTCAAGTCTTTGAGTCCAGCTCATCTTCTCAGCTCAAAACACTTGTAGCTGCTTCAAGGGACCCTCAGAAATCCCTCAATCCTCTGAAAATTAGAAAGGAGGCAGAAAAAAGCAAATGCTTTGTGATGTAAAGCTGTTTTATTGTCCAAAAGGTCTCTGGAAACACCAGGTAAGGAATTCACTGGAGGCAGCATGCTTTGTAAATCACAGAGCACATCAGTGTTCAGGTGTTTGGTGGTGGCTGAAATGGATCATTTAAGAGGATGGTAATAAAGGAAGATGTGGCATAGGAGGCAGGAAGGATTGCAAGCTGCCTGGAAAGCACAGGAGTGAGAAAAAAAAAACGTTTCCAGGGAGAAGGTGTAGGAGGAGGTGAGCTCACGAGAGGCTGCTGTCCATTGAACAGACTGAAGCTGGCAAAGCCTCAGGCTGCAAAAGTCATGCAAGAAACAGGCAGGTGAGATTTCCTTTCTTTCTTTCTTTCTCACCTATACAAAACACAGTTTGCAAAAGATGGCTGAGTGCCAGTCTGCAGCCTGTTGATGGATGCTCAAGAGTAGATCCAGACCAGACAGGCTCTGCTGTGTATGTCCCATTGCAGCACTGAGTCCACACCTATGTGTGAGCACAGCAGGCTGCACTCTCTGCCCATGCCGGGACTCTTCAGACCCCACTTAGGAGACCCTCTACAAGGGAAGCTCCTGCAGGGTCCTGTGCATGAGCAAAGGTCTGGATTCTGTTCATACAGCCTGAAGGGATCAGGTATGGGAGAGATTATGGTGCTGGGAGTCCTGAATCAGCAGATATTGCAACCCAGCCTCCCCAAGGATGGGTCTCATATGTATCAATGAGCCAGAAAGAATCATTGCTTGGTGGATGACAGCTCAGCCTCAGCCATGCCATGTGTCAACACTACCGTGGCTCCAGCCAGCTGTTTCAGTAAAGGGGATGCAGCCTTAAAAAGAGCAGGGGGGCCATGCTGGGTAGTACAAAGCACCCATTTCTCCAGTGTCCCAGAAAGCCTGTAAGATCAAAGCAAGTGTGTCATGATAAATCCTCCCAGCACACTGCCCAGCTCACTTAGCTAGGAGCCATCCTGAGCTGCAGGTTGTTGCTGCGTATCTAGTTATAGACCCTGAAGAGCTTTTCTTTCTGTGCATTTCTCTATTTTCTTCTCAAACGCATACAAACTTTTAGGATCCACACCATCGTGCAGCAACCAGTTCTACGGATCTATCACACCTTGCACAGGGAACCACTTCCTTTGACTTGCTTTTAACACCTACTAACAATCTGTTCTGTCCTCTGCCTCTCACATTGCTTCCCGCCACCTTCCCATGCATTCTACCATGTATCTTTAACCACCTCTTTTCTGGACCAAAAGCAAGCAAAGTTACTTGCGCATTTTGTCAGGAGGGGACTGTTGATCTTCCTTCATGAGTCCTTTGCTGTCCTGCAATATCTCTCTGAGATGAAAGATCAGCGCTATGTGTGGTACTGAAAAGATGAATGAAGAATGTGTTTTCACAGTGACTGCTCCTGTCATTGGGGCAGAGCTCAGCTCAAGCTCAGGAGAAGACCAGAGTGGTCAGCAGAGAAAAGAGCTAGATATAGCTTCCAGAGAGTCTTTCAGTTGAAAACAAAACTTAATCACATGGTGAGGCTCCTTGGAGACAGAAAGGCTTGTTGTGGGGACCCAGGCTGGGTGGGGGTGGGGTGGGTGGGTGAGGGGGGAGCAGGAAGCCAGGGAAGTATCTTGGCATTGCAATACCTCTGTAGCCTCTTCCCTCGCCTCTGCTGGAGGACAAGAGACCCTGTGTCACTGCTGTTTGATAGGGATGCTGGGTTAACCTATCTGCTCTAGCCCTATACTCACTCAGTGCTTTGGGTCAAACTGGAGAGATCCAGGAATGGTTCAGATATGAAGGCAAGACCCAGGAGCCACCCCTCCATCAATGGCCTGCTGACCCTTTTGCTGAAGCAGAGCTGCTTTGTTAATCATCTCCATGGATTAGCACCAGTTTATGAGCTCCACGAAGAAACATTTGGAATCATAAATTGCATTTGCACCACTTAGCCCAGGAGCATCATTGGAGCTTGGTATAGGCAGATGTACAAGGAAACCCTTAGAGAGAACAAGGGTGATAACAAAAAGATTATCAGAACCAAGCCTGAAAATTAATAGACCAAATAAAATTAATTAATAGACTAAATCCAATTAATAGACTAAATCCTCTTTAACAGTGTGGTCACCTCAATCACTGATCATCTCTGCACACTCCCACAAAGACAGACAGTTCGGCTTCTTTGAAAGCCTGGGTTAAGAGAGGCCAGGCTGGAGCGGTGAGGGGCATAGGGGTTTTGAGGGTCAGAGTTACCCCTGCAAGGGGGAAGGCAGGCTGGAGAGCCCCGGGTGGGCCTGGCGGCAGGTATGCGGAATCCTGAAACAATTAAAAAACTGCTATCTTCTCTTTCATGAAAGCTATGGTGCTAGAAATGCAGCGAGTATTAAGAGCAGTTGTTGTCCTGCTGTTTGGCTTGTATCTGGATTAGATTTATTTTAAGGACGGAATATGAGTCTGGCTAAATATTACTTCCCACAAATATTTGGCTTTTAAAAAAAGCCCAAATGGGGAGTTTATCACATTCAGACACAAATAAATTGCAGTGGATGTGAAGAGCAATAGAAAGTAACAGGAGAACCCAACAAAGGAGCACCCGGGGTGGGCACTGCTGACCACAGCGGGGGAAGCACAAGGTGTGACTGGGGCATGGGAGAGTGGAAGTGAGGGGACGGAGCTGGGAGCAGCCCTGCTGTCATCTTGGGGGTGCCACTAGCTCACTACAGGTCCCTACTGTCTTCACAGCAGTTCTGCCATATTACATAGCAAGACCTGGAGAGGCACTGGCTCCTGTTGGACCATGCATGGACCACGTATTTCAGAGGTGGAGCAGGAGAGAAACCCTGCCCTGGAAAAAAACAGTGTTGTCTCACCAGCAATAAGGGAAGTCCGTAATCACCAGCTTAGGTAGAGACAGCTAAATACCACACAAATCCCATTCTTTTACCGTCAAAGAAGAAAGGATCTGAACTGGCCTTGTAAGTGAAAACACTGGTGGAGGAAGGCTTTGAGACAGTATATCATTGTGAGAGGGTTGGCGCAGGGAGTACCAGCCAAACTACCTCTTTCCCCTGAGGGAGGGAACTTTTACCCTTTAAGTGATTGTTTAGCTACTGCAAATGAGACTGTGATTGTGAGTTTGCCGACATTTCCAGCTGCCTGATGAAGGGAAGGCTGCCCTCTTTTCAGTAGTTGCAGGGTCTTTTCAGGATGTCAGGATCTCAAAACTGCTCTTAAAATGGGTGGGAGAAGTCTTTTTCCCAAGTAACAAGCCCCTCCATGTCATCCAGTGTGTGGTAACAAAATAACCCCAGGCAGTGTGACATGAAGCCATGGCTGCAGCTTCCTATGCCCCATCCATGAAGCAGCCCTTGAGCATCAGTTTCCATGTCTGCATCCCTCAACTTGATCTACCTGTTGCAGCATATCCTCGGGGCAGACAGCCTAAGGGCAGGTGATGTTATTTACGTGACCATCTGTGTGAAGTGATGTTTTTAGGTGGAGAGTTTACTGACCAAAAAATGCCACTTTGAGACAACTGAAATTATTCATGAATTCTTGCCAAGGATGGCAAATAGTTTAATCAAGGGTGAGGGGAAAGGAAAAAAAAGTAAACAAAAAACCCACAAAAATGAATGTCACATTTGCAAGGCTCAAGTTTCTGTTTCACAATGACACTTCGAAATCCATTTGCCTAAATACTTTCTCAAACAATAAACAGAAAAAAAAGCCCACAATGAGGAAACAGAAAGTAGTACTTCTTTTAATGTAAAATGAATTAATGAGTAATCAATCATAAAAAGCAGGCTTATCTTCCTTTGGCTGTGCTTAGAGAAAGTCATTCACTATCTCTGATTTACTCATCGCTTTCCAGCAGTACATAAGAAAGGAGGCTGGAGATGAACATGGTTTTAATTCCCCATCCTTGCTTGGGTCACCAGCACTGCAGATTGTCTTCTTCGCTTTCATGAAACAGCCCCTGAAACACAAGCCGGGGGGTGGGGGTGGGGGGTGGGGGCAGGGATGGGGCAGTGATGAGTCAGAGCTATGATGTCTGGACTGGTGACAGGCTGTGCCCAGTGGAGAGCAGAGCACCTGAGGAGCTGAGGTGATGCTCAGATGAACTGAGGAAGGAGCTGGTTTCATCCTGCTGGAAGACCCTGGCATGTGTTGCTTTACCCAAAGTGCACATGTGCTTTCAACCAGCTGTTTTCCCACTGGAAACCACTGCCCATCAAGATGTCACTGGCCCAGCTGGCTCACACAGCTCCTTGGAGGTTGCATATTCAGTGTACACCACTGAAGTCCCCCACCGAGTCCAGCCTGCCTCCGCTTCTCACGCTTCCCCCAGGGTGGGTTTCTGCTGTGCTCAGGTCAGTCCTGTGCCTGGTTTTTCATACAGAAATTCTCTCCAGTTCCTGCCCAGCTCCCTGGTAGGGGTCCCTGTGTGCCTCCTCCATCAGAGCAGCCTGCCTCACCCAACAGCTATTCCCGGGAGGAAAATTGGACTTCGCTCCTCTGGAGAGTCCAGTGTTTCAAAGCAGTCCTCATTCCAAAATGGAAGAAAACAAAGACAGAGTTTCCCCTGCAAACTAGAATTTAATAATTTCGAGTCACTCAGCTAGGCACAGTTGGATAAAATCAAAATGTTTTGTCCTGATTTTAATTACCCATTACTATTAAATTATTTTATATACATTACAGTGTATTATGCACAAACATTTTGATGTTTTGACCACTTCCTCTCTTTTTCTTTCTGTGAGAATGAAGTTTCCTCACAATTCATGCATTTTCACAAGCTGTTTTGCTTTCAACAGTTTGGCAACAGAAAGAAGAAAAAAAATCTGTCTGAAAACCAGCTGCACTTGCAAATGGTACAGGAGGAGCTTCATTCATTCAAAAGGCAATTTCCACTGGATCCCTTTTCTTGGTTTTAGTCATTATGAGGTCGAAAATCCAACCTTGCTTTGATGCAATACCATGGGGCTCCACATTAATTGCTTCCCCATGACTTCAGATCAATTATCAAACTCTGTAAAGGAATTGCTTTTCCAAGCCTCCCTTTCTGGAGGCTTTCCCATAAGTCAAGATCAGAGGTTTTTTTCCTTCCCAGGTAATGCTGCAATTGGTGGGAGCCAAAGCATCCTTCCTGATTTCCAGACCATGAGTTTTGAAGGTGGTGGGATGGTTTTGGATGGTGCAGCCCAAGGTGCTGCCCTGCCTGTGCCTTTTGGCCTTGCCTGGCTGATGAAATACACCCCAACACATGGTCCCCCAGCTCAACACCCTCTGCCCACGCTGATTTAAAGGAGGTAACGCTGCAGGCACCAGATTTCAAGGAAAAAAAAAAAAGTATATCCCTTAGGATTTATCCTAGCAATTATCTCCCTTACAGCAGTTACTTCCTCAAGGGAAGATGCTCTTTTTTCCCTCCCTCCAGGTGGCACTGACCGCGGAGTTTGATAGCTCTTGCAAATCCACAAGATGTTTTTCATCTCAGTATTATTTTTAGGAGCAGAGGGGATAAGATATGCCTTTTTGAAAATTGAGAAAAAGGTATTATTTCCCTGGGAAATATTTTTTTTTTGTTAAAAATTTCCATTGGAGGAGAGCTAAATGTAAAAATGCCTTATTTTTTAAATGGAACAAATAAATATTTTCACCAAAGAGTTTTTTTTGAAAGTCTGTCCCCTGTCGCCTTTTTTTTCATCATGAAAAAAAAAAGCAAAATAAATTCATAAATTATTTGGGAAAAAGGGGAAACGCCCACTAAAAAAAAACAAACATGTTTTAACCAGCTGAGTCATAAAAATCTCCTTTTAGCCAATAAAGTCATCAGGTCTATTGGGGAGCAGGCAGCAGGGGCAGTGAGAGAAAGTGTCTGGGTGTCCAGGGGCTTTCCAAGCTGCACAGGAGGTGAGTTGCAACAGCCCAGCTCCTCTCTGCGCCAGCAATACTTGATGCATTGTTATGGCTGTGTTTGTTATATTACTAATTTAGCATCTCATTCTCTTTGAACACTGTACAAATCACTCTCGTTGTTTATGCATCACTGTCACTCTTCACATGTTAAAGGAACTTAATGGGTATAAATGCATAATAAATGCATAAATGCTCTCTGACCCGCATAATTCTGCCCAGGGAAACTGAGGCATGGGATGGGTAAGGTGGCATGCTGAGACCACAGCACCAGCACCCGCTTCCACCATGGGCATCATACATTGATGCCCCATGCTCCTTTGCTGCCAGATTTTGAGGATGATATGGTGCACCTGTGAGGCTGCTGGACCTTTGGGTGGTGGGACAGGGCTGGGGGAGGCAGGGAGCACACCAACGTGCAGCTCCAATTTCCACAGCAACCACAGGGAAAGGATTAAGCTTCCAGATGGGGGGAATCAGCAGCAGGAGCTGGCAAAACCTTCAGAAACAAAGATCCTCTTTCTATGCAAATGTCCCTTAGAAATAAAACTCAGGGGGGAAGAGCAAAAGGCGGGAGGTGACGTCAGTGACTTCGTCTCAGGTTTTTTTCTCCCCCCGAGTTTCCCAGGAGGCGTGAGCGGGTGGCTTAGGCAGATGTTTGCTGATCAGATATGCTGATGATCGTGCCCAGGGGGAGTGAAACTTGAAGCAATACAGTTTAACCCAAATGAAATAATAACACTTTTCCATTTCTTCCCCAGCTTTGGTTTCTAAAACAGCTAAAGAAATGTAGGAGATAATGATTAGAAACATCAAGAGGGTGAGCAACAGCTTTGGAGGCTTGTTCTGAAGAAAGCAGGGTTAGGTGAGAATTTCTCGACCCATTAAAAATTAATTGCCAGGAAACTCTCTGGTAGGGTTAATGAATAACAAGCCTTTGAGATCCTCCAGACAAGGCTAGTGTTACTTAGACATTGAGGACCCGGTGGGTGCAAGGAGGAAGCAACTCTTCTGCTTTCTGCTAAAAAAACTTCCAAAAAGGTTCCTGCTTGCATTACTGCTTGCACCATGTTCACTTGCAGGAAAGCCCTGTGGAGCTGATTCTCATGCAGTGGTGGGGCAGACAGGGTATTCAGGAGCAGATCCAAGGACCTGTGGCTCTGGGTGGCACAGGGAAAGATGCTGCAGAACCCTCCAGAAGGGGGACATGCTGTAGTTTGAGTAAAACCACAAGCAGTGAGCTGCAGTGATTTTTATGGCCACTTCTGGGGGGAAAGACAGGATGACACAAGCCCTGCAACATCTCTGTCTCCCATACAGCCCCTGAACATGCAGCAGCTGCCAAGCCTCCATGATGGCAGTGGGACAGATGAGCCAACATGGAGCAGAGGTCTCAGAGGATCGCAACCCAATGCATGGCCACATGAAGCCAAGGTCCCTGCTTGTGGGGCAGGTCTAAGTGTCATGCTGATGGTGGTTGCGAGCAGCTTTCCATCCCCAAGAGCGACCAGAAAGGCATGTGATTTTCAGCTCTGGCACCAAAGCATCCAGAATCTTAGGATGCACTGGGAGGAGTCTCCAGACACCCAGACTGCGTGCAAGGAGGGATGCACATACCTCTTCATGCATGTCTAGGTGTTCATATGTGAGTGTGCACATATGTATGTGTGAAGCAGTGTGGGCATGCAGAGGTGCCCACAAATACATCGCCAGGCATGCCTGTGCCAGCTGAGGGTCCTGGTTCTGCCTGGAAAGACCAGCAGGGTGGACAGCAGGCAGCAACAGGGGCAGGTGCGGTGGGGGGAAGCTGTGAGGCCAGCGGGAAAGGGTGACACTTAAGCTAGTGGCAGGGGAAACGTGAGACAGGGCTGTTCTGGAAATAATGCAGCTCCTGCCAAATTTACAGCCCTCCTGGGGAGGGCTGTGAGTAGAGGAAGGAAAGCCAGCGGCAGGCCCAGGGAATATCACCAGGCCCTGACTTTTTGAAGACGTGCCGTGCTCCAGTGTTACAAGTGTCAAGAGGGCATGGCACAAGCCTCTTCAATGACCCTGAGGGCCAGGGGCTGGGGTGCTTCCCCACCTCTCTGGGAAGTGCTGGAGGGAAATGCAGAAACAGGGCTGCCGAGTCAAAGGTGCACAGCAGGGGGTTCAGAGCAGGGAGCTATGCATCGTGGCAGGAGGGCAGCTATGTCCCTCATCCTTCCTAGCTACCCTGCAGCGATAAGAACAGCCACCACCCAGCACTGCTTTTCCAAAACACCTGCAGCTAAACAGCTCTTGCCAGGGCCTGAGGCTGTGTGAGGCAGGTGTAAAACTTACGGGCTTGGTGCAGGAGATAGGACAATCTATCGGGTGTGCTGGCACCCAGGCCAGTGTCCTGGACAGCCATACACCCTGCCTTCAGCTGCTGCATTCGGGAGGGAGGCTGAGACTGCACCCTGGGAGCTGACATCTCCATCAACCAGTTTCATGACTTGGCTGCAAGATAGAGCAGGAGGAAAAGCAGGAAAGAGAAAGGAGCAGTGAACTTGTCATTTAGCCACAATTACCTGCCATAATAGCAGAGGGGAGGTGGGAAAACGAGCTACCAGGGAAATTGCTTTGGGTAAAAATGATCTGTTTCTTGCTCCTCACTTGCAGTCACAAAACTCCATTTTAACCCTTTCCCAGGCTCTATCTTCCAGGAGATACAGCAGCACCCATGGCTTGGGCCATTGCAGTATCTACCAGGAGGTGACAATTCAGAGCATGTCTCCATGAGAAGGCTGTTAACCCTCTCCTGACTGACTCTTCATGTCTGTGTAGTTTCTACTTCTTGCTTGCAGACTGTTCCCCAGTTGGAGGCAGTTGGTTGTTCAAGCCTCCCAAAGCTGCAGCAGCACCCACTGGGCTGCATCCATGTGAAAGCTATGGGACCCCTGTGCCAGGGGTAGGAGAGCACCCCACAGGCACCATCCTCCTGCCCCTGGCCACAAATCCTACAACAAGACAGCAAGTTGGGAAACTGCACTGTTCTCCATCCTCTTGAAGTGGCATACAAGCAGCTCCATCTGCTCCGAACCGTGCTGTGCAACGCTCCCTTCTGCTGCAAGGAAACTCATTAAGCAGCAACAGCGTGGGGCTAACGATGTGCAGATGAACATTTCCACCTCTGTCCACCAGAAGGCTGCGAGCCTGAGAAGTCAGGATGGTGGCACATTGCCTTCCCTGATGAGGGTGTTACAAGGATTAATTAGGGAAGACTTGCAATGTGCTTCGGAGCTGGAAAGCACTAAGTGTTATTAATCAGTGTCATGATTTACATAGAAGAATGTAGAAAATATGAGGGGGTGGTGAGTGGAAGAAATAAATCACCCTGTGCCTTTGATGGGGATGGGGAGCACAGGAGGTGGGTATAGGTCATCCTGACCCCACAACACTACTGCTGACAATGACAGTGGAAAGAGGGAGGATCCAAGTTTTTTGTACCACCAGGGCACACATCAACCCCCTCTGCAGAGGCACCTTGGGGACTCACGGGACATACCATGCTGGTTGTCCCATACCCAGAGCTGATGGTCTCCATTCCCTGTCGGCTCTCTTTGCTCTGGGAAGAGCTCACAAAGCTACTCAGTATCCTCTGTCCATCATATCACAGAGCTGCTCCAAGGTAGCACCCCCCAGCTCAGCCCTGTTCACGCACAGCATACCCCACCTCAGCAGGGCTTGCTATCTAAACTAGATATCTTTGGTTTCTTCACAGACCTCAAAACCAGTGAGTGAAAAAGAGACTGCAAAGTGTCATGTCCCCTCCTCTGGACAGAAATCCCCTGCTTGGTGAGGGTCTACTCTGTCCCACCGAACTGGAGCTGGAGGAAAAGGAAACCTCTGCTCCCATCTATGGGGAACTGGGTGAAGTACGGCTGGGACGGAGACCCCTACTCTGCCCCTACAGCCATTCAGGGTCACCAGGAGCGTGTCCCATGTCCCACGTCCCAGCAGGACAGTGCCAGCCATGCAGGGCTGAACTATAGCTCCTGTTTTGCCCAATACTGCAATATGGCATACACACCAAGCCACCAGGCTGTGACTGAGAGAGGAGACTGGCTAGGACAACTGGGCAGGGGTTTTGGAAAGCTGGGGGTGCAAACAGAATCAGTGACAGCATTTCAGGAACAGAGCAGAAGGGCTGAGTGGATGCAGACACCCCCTCACGTCCACATCTGGTCACAGCTGGGCAAAGGTTTCCCTCTAGAGCAGCCTAGAGAGCTACAAAGGATACTGCTGACCTTATAAAACCATGCACCAGGTCATAGCCACATGCACAAGCCCTGCAAACACACCGAGCTCTACATGTCCCCCTTCAAACACGTCTGTACACAAGCACACACCCCTACAGCCACTTTTCACTCCCATATGCAGAGCACCAAAGTCAAAACTTCACACAAAGGAAAGCTATCCTCCTGTTTTCCTGCCTAGGGCATGTCTGGAAGTGGATTGCAGACTCCTCAGATGTGGATGGCAAGTCACAATTATTTAACACGCTGTTAAAATCTGTGATTTTTCTAAAAACAATGAGACTGGTCCCTGGCAGCCTGTGGTGGCGGGACGGCTGTTCGAGCAGTTTGCCAGGTCCTGCTGCCCGCCTGGTGTTTGGAAACAGCCAATTCATCTCTGCGCTAATTTGTGTGCACAAGATTGCCACTGGCTCTCCCCAAATGTCTGTGCAGGTACAACCAGAGGGCTGGATATTTGCAGAAAGCAAACACAAGAGAGGGCACAGCCCAGACCAAGCAAACTCATTCTTCTAGACAAGCAAATATTCAGGGGAATTTTTTTTGCCTGTGTTTGCTCATTTCTATTTCAATGATTTAGAGCACACGGGAGGTCAGATTAGCTCCTCAGAAGAGCTCCTTCTAGCCTAGAAATCTCAGGTTTTCCTTCCTTTCCCTTTCCCTTTCCCTTTCCCTTTCCCTTTCCCTTTCCCTTTCCCTTTCCCTTTCCTTCTTTCCTTTTCCTTCTTTCCCTTTCCCTCTTTCCCTTTCCCTTTCTTCCTCTTTCCCCTTTCCTTTCCTTTCCTTTCCTTTCCTTTCCTTTCCTTTCCTTTCCTTTCCTTTCCTTTCCTTTCCTTTCCTTTCCTTTCCTTTCCTTTCCTTTCCTTTCCTTTCCTTTCCTTTCCTTTCCTTTCCCTCTCCTCTCCTCTCCTCTCCTCTCCTCTCCTCTCCTCTCCTCTCCTCTCCTCTCCTCTCCTCTCCTCTCTCCTCTCTCTTCATCCTTCATCCCTTCCCTTTCTTTCCCTTCTTTGCTCTTTTCCTGCTCCCCAGGGCCAGCCGCAGCTCCCCTCTGCCCCTAGCCCCTCTCCCTGCCTGCCCACATCTGTAGCCGCTGCTCACCCCACCTGCCCCCAGGGCCTCACACGAAGCCACTGAATTGAGAGTTAATTTGAATTTGAGTTGACAAACTCCAGGCGTATCCCATCTGCGCAGGCAGGAAATGGCTGATGTGTTAACCTTCCAGCAGGGAGGGCAGGGCAGAGGGGAAATGCTTTTACTTTGCCCTCCATTTAGTTTAGCTCTTAAAAAAGAATAGGGTCAAATAAAATAACGCCCTGGGCTGACCTAGAGCTGAGGTGGAAATTCCCCACCAGCATGCAGAGGTGCCTGAGAAAGGGAGGAAAACCCCGTCTTCTTGCTTGGGATCAGGGGCCAAAGGCGAAGCCGCCAGGAAGGGAGCCCAGGCTCAGCAGGACCTGCACTGTGGCGGGTGCCAGGGGCTCATTTCACCACAGCTGTCCCCTGACAGCCCTGTGGGCAGCTCTCCTCTTCCACCTTGCTGCAGCAGAAGGTGCCACAGTCTCTCCTCTCAGCTGCTTGGGGACGCTTCTGCTTTGCTCCCATGCAAAGTCAGTGTGGCTTACCCAGGCAGCTGTCCTCCCTCCGAGGCTGCTCTCACCACCACAGCAGCACAGCAAGTCCCTGTCCCTCTACAGGCAACAACCTATCCTTGGATAATTTTTTTGGTGGAGGTGGTGGTGTCACCAGCTGTGAAGCCAGAGAGCTGCCAGGGCCAATGCTCTCTGGTTTGCAAGAAGCTGGAGGTGCAAAGGGAACCCGTGAAAGAGCTTCAGCATCTCCGAACTGTGTGGCAAAGCTTACAGGAGATCACCTGTTCACACTGTGTGGCCACACTAGGTGCCCTACAGCTGGATTTTGTGGGCTGCCAAACCACAGCCTTCAATCGCAGGAAAGGTTACCACGGCTTGGAAGAAGCAGATTTTCTGCTTCAGTGGGAGATGCTGAAGGCTGGGTGCTGCAGAAGGTCTGAGCCTCGACACACTCTCTCCTTGCTCAGCCTCACACAGACACCTCTATTATCTCCTTCTCAGCCTCTGAACCCCTCAGATTTTCAATTCTGCCCCCCACCGCTTCTCTGACATTTCTGTCTCAAAGATGGCACTTCCAGCTGATGTTGATTTTCCTTTCTCTGCAATAGTGTTTTTAAGCACAAACAAGGCAGCTGAAATAAAATTAGCATTATTTAGCATTAGCCAGCACCAAAGGAACTTGACAGATGCAGAGGAACTAAGATTTGAGCTGGGTGTTGAAACAAAGCTTTCTAATGCATCTAACACTGAAATGGGGAAAGACACAGGCAGGGAGAGGCTGGGCTGTCCTTCCCCAGGGCACTGCATGGCTGCAGCCAGGCTGTCTGCACCTTCAGTCCCACATCTGTGCTGGCATTTGCCTGTGAGGGATTCACCAACCTTATCAGAAAAACAAATGGTCATTTCTTGTGGTATCAGGAGCTGCAGGTGGACTGCAGCTTGTACTGACAGTGTTACACCAGCGACTAGTGCCCCTTCCATTGCTGCTCGGAGTACCAGCTACAGAGACCTCCAACTCCATGCCAAAACAGCCCCTCTCCCCCCCAGCACCCCTGTGTTATTAGCTGCTATGGGTGATGAAGCAGAGGGTGGGGTTGCAAAATACGATGGGAAGAGACTTTGGGAAAGCAGGGAGCAGCAAGCAGAGGATTTAGGAACCCCCCAAGAATCTACTCTACACCTGATACCTTTTGACTGGCTATTTTCCTCTCCAGCTACATCTCCTGCCTGCTGGGTGCAGTTGCAAACCAAATCCTTGATGCCACTAATGCCTGTAACAAGGCTTCAGTCAGGCGCAATATTGTGAGAACCACAGCCTGTCACCTTCCCCATGGCTGCAGGCAACATCAGGTTTTTCAGAAGCTCTAGTGGCAAACTGTCAAACAAACCCACCCCCTCTGGAGACACTCTGCTCAGCCTGGTGTTTGCACATCCCCTTCCTAGCAAACACGTGGCACTGCCGCGGATTTAGGAGCGGGATAAACAACCTCTCTCTGAACCTTCCTCATTCGTGTGCTTGCTCTCCCGAGAACTTTAGTAATTGCATCTTTGCCTTTAAATACCATGCTGCTCCTTTGGCATTTCACTGTTTAAATGTCTCCTGCTTGGAAGATGACATTGTCTGGAGGTGGATGGATCAGGATGGTGTCTGTACAGCACGGTGCAACACAGGAAAGCAACAGGCTGCTCTGCCCTTCTGGCTTCTCCAGCTGTGTAGGCAGGGTTGGGGCTGGACAGCTTTTGCAGCATGGACATAGAAGGCTGAGTTCAGGCTGGGAGTAAGTATAGCCCCCTTCCCCTGCCCTTGGAGGAGTCCTTCCTCCCCATTCCTGGTGGCTGTGAATGCTTTGGCTGCCTCTCCCCTCCCTGGAAGGAGGATAGGGAAGGGTAAGTTGTGCTCTAATGGTTGGAGCACTCCTGCTCAGTACAGGCTGCAGTATCCCATTAGGGCTGGGCTGAGAGTTCAGCTGCCAGCATCTCCAGGTCACACCTGTGCTGTGGCCAGGTGAACAGCCAACACTCTGAATCCTCTGTGCTCACAGAGTGCTGGATCCATCCCACAGGTCCCTGCCATGCATCCCAAACATGTAGCTTCCCTCTTACCTGCACATCTTGATGGGAATGGATCCAGGGTGTCCCATGCTGCAGTACACACTTTTTATGGCTCCAGATACACAGGGAAATGTGTCAACCTTCAAGTCCCAGGGTCATGGTTTTGGGTGTCTCCATGCCTATGAACCTTAGACACCCAAAAATAATATTCTCAGGATTTTATGCTTGTGTGTTTTGTTTCCCATTTTGCAAGCAATGGGTGAGCTGAAGTATTTTTGCAATCAGTATAGTATTAGGGACTGTGATTAGCAAATATTCTTGCAGGGAAAGAGGGGGGCAGCAGGAGGAATGTCCTTCCTTATTATTTTGGGGAAAAGTGTAATTATTACCCCTTTGGCCTGTCTGCAAAAGGGATTAATAATGTCCAGCTTCACAGCTGTCAAAGCCCTGATTAATTGAGCTTGCTGTACTGAAACCTCATCTGTTTGTCTTGTGTCGATGTGCAAATTGAAAACACAACACAATAAATCTTACCAGGCACCCTGTACCTCTTGGCTTATCAGCTGCCCTCCTCCCACCTCTCTGCTTCCAACCAGACTGGAAGGGTTGAGCTGCTGCTCTGCGTCAACTTGGAGTTGGGCAGTATCATCTTCATGGGGCATGGTGAGGTTAAAGCCCCAGGCCACTGCCTGCTCTGCAAGCCTCATGGGCACTTACGAAGGACCTTCCCTCCACTCCCAAAGAAGAGTCACACAGGGTGGGAGGGGGGCATGAAATGACACGCAAGCTGCAGGAACCGGGTTGCAACAAAAATGTTTGCTTTTTGGCAGGACTTGCCCCCCGCATCAGAGCCAGGCCGTCCTTGGGGTACATGTGTGTGCGCCACCCCTGCCAGGCATGGCTGCCTACTTCTGTGTGTGGCAAGGGAAGGAGCGTTACAGGGCTTTAGATGGATTCACAAACTATGCTTGCCCTGCTCAAGCCTGTGGTGGGATTAACCTCAACTCACTTTTATGCTGTGACTCATCCATCCAAAAGGTGGGATGTGTCTGAGCATCACCAGCTGCACCCCTGGGAGAGAAGCTGGGTCTCGCAGCCCTGGTCCCATCAGCCTGCAGGCTCCAGGCAATAGTCCCAAGACATCTCTGGCAGGTCTTGTACAATTCACCTGAGATGATATGAAGCAGGGCCAGAGCAGCAGCTTGCAAAAACTTTTAGGGGAAACTCTGTTCAGCCCTGCACAGCCTAGCTGCAGCATGAGAGCCCTGGCTCCAGCCTCAGCACCAGCTGGTCTCCTTGGCAAGGACTCTGGGCCATGATCTTGGTTTCCAAACAAGACTTCCAGCTTCCACCAGCACCACTGAAAGGATGTAGGGTATTTTTGTCTGCAAGGCAGCATGCCTGCCACTTGGTGCTGAATATGTAAGTTATTGTGATAGTAAGGCAGATCATTATTAATTAGAGTGCATAAAGAGCCTAGGAACCCTCCAGGGGAAGATGCTGCAATGCACTGAGTGCAAATCATAGGCATTTTTTTCAGGGGTATGATATTAGAGAGGAATAGAGTTATGTGGTGGTATTGTCTCAGAGAGAGAATCCACTGGGATCTGATGTACTCCAGCAGGATCTGTCCCAGGATCTAAGTCCTGCCCAGAACCAGCCCTGGGACAGATCTGGGACTTCCTTGTCCTCCACCTGGCATTGCACCCCCTGCTGAATGATAACCCCAAGGCACAAGCTGTGCTAGGCAGGGTGGAGACACTGTAGGGATGTGCACCCATTGCTTCCACAGTAAAGCCATTCCTCAATCTTACTGGAATGGGATTCCCCTGAAAAGACCCTTCCAAGCCTAAAGACAGGTGAAAGACAGTATTTTAATTAAATACCCTATCCCCATGGCTTCTGCTGAATAAATTCGAATAAAAACAAGTGGAAAACCAGCAAGAAACCTGTGTTTACCTTTTCTCATTCTATAATATGCAATGTTTTCTCAGCATGTCTTCAGAAGACAAGCAGCTGAGAGCCCAGACTGGATGAAAAGAGAAACAGAACAAGGTGTTAGGCAAGAAATGCTGCGGAGTGGGGGGAGTAAGGCGACCCCTTACAGCCACTGCAAAGCACCCTGTGATGTTTACCCTAACAGGGGGAGAGGCTGTCCTCATATCCATCCTTAGAGTGGCTGCTGTCAAGGGCACTGGGACAGCTGGCACTGGTGATGCCTGCTAGAAAGCTCAACCCATCTTCCCACATATCCCTATTAGCAGAGATGGCAGGAGGGATGGGGTGGGATGGCCAGGCTATTTGCTCTCCCACCCTCTGGGACTGCCTCTTGTCTCTTTACAATTCTGTGGACATGGTTTAGGCTTTCCTCGCCATGCAGCTGGTCTGTGCCCCCTACGCAGGGCCCTCCTGGGTCCTCTTCAAAGTGGGACTCATCAGCAAGAGGCTGAGCTAGCTCCTCCAGATCAGGTGTGCACCTTTACATTCCCCCTCTGCACAAGTTTTTAACCTTCCAGCAACCTGCACAGCTTGTCTCAGCCCCAGCAAAGCTGGGACACAGCACTTGGCAGCACCAGTATTACATGAGTGCTCATGCTCCCTGCCCTCCTTGTGTCCACAGCCCCAGTCCCCATTACCTTTCCCTTTTTGCAGAGATGCTCGGCACTCTTTTCCATCAACCTTATGATGAGCCTGGTGAATGCAGTGAGTGCGGGCTGTCCCAGTTCAGCTAATGCTTTTAATGATGGCTCAGGTGATGGAAAGCAGACGGTACATCTTCCATTCACAGGCATCAGCAAGACAAGAGGGATTGCAAGCAGCAGGGAAGACATGATTTTAAAATTTGAAACAATCTCAGCAAATTGGAGGAACCATCCAAAAAAATAAGGCTGCAGTTCAGAAAGAAGCAAGGTATAGCACAGAGGCTAGAGTAACCACAGGAGTCACGGGGGAGGCATTTTGCCCTGCAGGCAAAGAACCCATGTGGCCTTCTGCACCTGTGCAGCCTGGCCATTGTGCGCTGAAGCCACTGGCTACAGCATGGGGACAAAGGTGCTTGGCCCACTTTGCAGAGAGCCAGGGACCTGAGGGCTGCAGCAGAAAACCAGGGCATAGGCAGGAGCAGGGAAGGAGCTGGAGCCCACTCTTGTGAGCAAAGTCGTTTCTGGAGACCCCAGAGGACTTGGGGCTTTCTCTTTGGCTCTGGCACCTTTAAGGAAACTCCATGTCACATGCTGTTTGTACTGATCTGCTGGGAACTTCATCTCATTGAAGCCATTAGATCTATTTTCTGTAGCTGAATAATTTTAATTTTCTAGTCAGTTACCTTTTAGGTCTCGCTTTCTTCATTCTTTGCGTCTTAATTGCCTTTTCCATTTATCACTACTCCCCTGGCATACTCTTTCCCCTGCTGTGTGCCCACTCTCCTCCCCCATCCTCTTCCTCCACCCTGCCTGTCTCCCTCCCCCTGCCTAACCCGCCTGGGCTACTGCAGCTGCCACTGACAGTTGCTCTGCTTCACTCCAGAAGTGGCTGAAACCAAATGAGATGTACTGGGGAACTTTGTCCTTCTTGGCAGGAGGTGGTGTTTGGGACCAGCATCAGGCCAGCCCCAGCGCTTTGGTGCATCTGCATGTATTCAAGCTGAGGGCAACTCATGTCAGGTCTCAGCACCTTCCCTCCTGAGATAGTACCAATGGACTTTGAAGACATATTTTTGCAGTTCCCTAGCCCCAGCCCTCTCTCTCTGTTGTATCCCAGCTGGGAGCACAGGCATCCTGACTACTTTCTCTGCTTGCTGGTGGGAGAAACAATGCCCAAACTGCATCAGGACTGCTTTGCACGTCTAGAAACAGAGATAAGCCATTGTAAATCTCTCCCTGCTGCTGGAGGACACCTGTCTTACAGATACATGAAACCCTGGCAAACATCATCTTGTGTATGTGAGCAGGCAGCACACAGCACACCAGGATGTACTCGGGGAGCTTGGCACCAGACACCCTATCAGAGCCAGTGGAGACCTGGGGGCTGAGTGGCTGAAGTACAGCCTCAAGGCCCCTGGAACTCAGTTACCCTCAGGAAAGAAGGGATGGAGGGGCATTACCTGCCCCTGCCAGGCTGTGGGGGCTCAGCATCACATTTTTTCATCCTCCTGCCTCAGCTTGATAGGTTTCCCCATCCCAGTTCTAGCTGGGGACTGCTGATACTGCGTCCTGAAACCCAGGGCTTGCACATGGTATCTGCAGCAGACCCTGTGACCTCTCCACCCCAAGGAGATTATATTGGCCTCACATCATGCCTGGGGCTCCACTGTAGCAGGCAGGTTACACTGCACCCTCATATCCCACTCAGCCACCCGGGGGGCAAGAGGAGCATACTCAGGCTGGGGCAGGAGCTCCAGTTTCAATGCTTAGTCCTACACTCAGTCTCCTTTCCCGTTTTGATTTCCCTCCCTTTTAGATTCATGGGTCAGAAAGACAACAGGTCTCTGTCTTTGCTGGCCGCTGGGCACAGAGTGGTAGCAACAGCTGAGGGCTGCACAGGAGGCAGCCAGTTCATGAGCTGGGTGACTTGCCCTGTCTGGGTGATGCTTTCCCTCCTTTCTTTTTGAGGAATTCCTCAGAGCACAGCTCAGGCTCTTTTTTTGTCGCTTTTTTGAGGCACAAAGCAAAGGAGATCAAACCACAAGCACACACAGTGCCAGAAAGCCGTCTGACAGCAAACCTGGGTGTGGAGCCGCTGCATCCCTGCTACAGGGAATCAAAGGCAGCAACTGATTAACGCAGTGCCAAGGTCAGGGGTCTCTTTGCTGTGAGAAAAACAGGGGGAAAAAGGAAACAGGAAGGATCAGATCACCCAAAAGCCCAATTTACACTTCACCTGGCTGCAGGGATCCCTTCCTTGCAGCATGTATTGTCTATTGCTCCGCTGTCCCCGCTTCAGTGCCCATGGCTGGGAGCATGAGGCATGGGGAGCTGCAGGGAGACAGGGGTGCTGAAAGGTTTCCACAGGGCTCAGAGAGGAGGGAGCAAGGCAGGGCTGCTGCAAGGCAGTGACAAGGTACATTAGGAAAGCTGATGCAGGAGAAAGACATCAGCAACCCTCAAGGGCTGCTGTGGCTTTTTTCAGCCCTAGCTGCCCTGTCAGAGCAGAGAGGCTGGAGAAAGCTGCTCAGATGGTCTTTTGGAGGAAATCCTGTCCCCGAGATCCCAAGCTAGCCATGGATCCTCAGGGTCAGAGCTTGCCCCTTGGACCCTAGCCTCCCCAAGCTGCATGCATTCACAAGGTCTATTCTTCAGAGAGCAAGATCTGCCATCTCTCTGCCGGCAATAAACAAGGGGCTTATCTCTGTCTCACACTTTGCTCCCAGCCAGGCCTTTGACACCCTCGTGCATGCAGTCTACAAGACAAAATGAAACACAGGTCTGTGCCAATTCTTATTGCAAATGTGGAAGTGATACCCTGGTCCCCAAGAAACCTGGCTGCATGCAATGTCTGGGGCTTGCTCAGCCCTCATCTTTGCCCAGGTGGGACGTGTGGTGGCTGCTGCTCCTGATTAGTTTTGCTTTCCTTGATCATAAGAGACTGAGCAGCTATTTCTGATGGCAGCCATGTGGCGTGCAGGAATGATGAGCAAATGACAGCCAGTGGGTCTGACACATCAGCATGTCCCTGGGGTGGTGTGTGTGGGGGTGGGGGGGATGGGGGTGGGGGGTGTGCGGGCTGGGTGTGTGTGTACATGTCTGTGTCTGTGTCTGTGTGTGTGTGCACACCCAACAGCAGCTGTCTGCAAGGCAGCGTTAGGGAGGATTGTTGTGCGTAGGTAATGCAGTACCAGAGACCATGCCTTTGTGTGCACTCTTCTGTTCGTTTGAAGAAATGCATGAGAGAGGTGATGTGTGTGTGCCTGTACAGCAAAACATTCAAGCAACGGGCTCCATAGGCTGCAGACATGTTTGGGTGCAAAGGAATGCTCTGGCAATGCATTCAGTCAGTAATGGCTGTATGACAGGGAATGCGGGGTGACAGCTTTTGTATGCATGGATTGGTGTGACAGACGGTGTGCAAGGCTTTTGTCAGATGCCTGTGTGTGCCTCTGTGTATGTGTGTGTGTGTTTGTGCATGTGTGTGTGTGCATAGCAGTTGTGCCTGTACACCCTTCCAGCAACACGTGGGGCTGTCATTATCCCCCCTCACCCTCCCTGGCAGACAGGACAGGGCATCCCAGAGGCATCACTGTTCAAATGCTGAATGGGGCGTCCTGTCTCCTTTTTCTTAAAAATAAGTGTCATTTCATACCTCAGCACCGGCATAATTTCTAAACCCCTATAAAAAAAAAAGACAGAAAAAAGGCTGGGAGGAATGAAAAGGCAAAGCCGGTAGGGAAGTGCAGCCCTCTGAAGAGGACATGTCTCATCTGAACACCAGCACTTCAGACGCTGCTTATGAGCCCTGTTAAGCAGCAGGCATCTGAATGCTTTGGCTTGTACAAGAGCTGATTTTTATCATCTTCCATCTCATGCTGGAGAGTGAACACTTCACCCTACGAGCCTGTTCATCTGGGTCTGGCGGGACGACGGGGCAGGGGTTATTGACTAGTCAGAGTTTACAGGCTCTGCACCCCCATGGCAGCCTCCTCTCCCCAGCCCAGCTAGGCAATTGTCCTGCTAAAGCCCAGCTAAGCCCCAAACACTACTAGAGCAGCAGATAAATAACACACCAGCAGCCGAGGGCCCTGCACAGCTGGGGACTGAGGGGGTGTCACCAAGGTGGTGGAGAGCACAGTGAATTACTCAGCATCCAGCACCAAGAGGGTAAGGTGAGGGCTGATGTTGCACCGGAGGACACAAAGATGCTTTAGTCCACACGTGGCTTTGAGGACATAGCCAGGAGGGCCGGCACAACACCTCAGCTGGGCCCTGGAGATGCAAACCATGATGCAACTGGGACTGCTGGAGCCCAGCCAGCCTCTTCAACAGGCACTGACAGCATGGAGCTGGGCACCACCCTGGGTGCCAAGTAGTGTTAGGAGAGGGCTTCCAGGTCATGGATGTACCTACTCAGATGCCTTCCGAGCCCCCCGAAATGTCTCAGAGGGACCTCTCCCCTTACAAGCCTCCTGCCCTGGCTACCCCCTGGATGGGGCCAGTGAGATGGCATTTGCCGGGTGCCACATGTGTCATAGGCATCTGGATAAGGGCAGGTTTGCCTGCCAGCCACAGGCATGCCTGGGAGTGCTGTGATATCAGTGAGAGGACATGGGCAAGGAGGAGGAGTGGTGAAGAGGATTCATCAAAGCCAGCACATGGCACAGGGCTGTACCTGGGGTGCTGGGGCCCTGGAGCAAAGCAGCATGCATGGGTGTCCTCTGTGCAAGAGCAGGGAGATGGGCATGAGAAAGGGAAGGGTAAATTAATCCCTCTGGGGAGATGGTTCATCCGACTTATTTTAGCCACTGCTGGTGGAGACAAAACATTCTCTAGTCTGCTCTTTTGCCAAAGTCACACACTGCCCTGCTGCTGTGTTCCCTTGCCCACACCATGCAGTGGCACCAAGGGGCCAGGGTGGGCAAAGGCACAGGGTGTCCTGCCCATCCTCCCTCCTTCTGCAGGGCCAGATCCCTGGGCACTGCCACAAACCCTGTGAAAAACCCTGCCCACACCAGTCCTCACCACATCCCTAACAGCACATCCCTGACACTCATGCAGTCAGCGGTGTCGTTTTAAACATCCTGGGCAGGACAGATTCTGATTTCAAGAGACCTCCTGCAGGTCTGTCCTCATATTATGAAAATAAGAGCTTAATCCATAGTCTGTATTGCCACTTTGGGATACGCTTGGCATTCCCGTATTCCTCTGGTGTACACACACCCGCCTAAATGCTAATGTCACCCAGAAGCTGGTATGCACAATGCATTGTAAAAAGGAAGGAGTCTGTGTGGAGAAGTCTGCCTTTTGCTTTCGTCAGGCAGTGGATAACGAACCATTTGTGCAGCCTCCCAGCAATTTCACAGGTTTTTCTGCAACTGAGGAGCCCTTTTTATTCCAGTGGGAAAGGGTCAGCCCCAAAGCAGTTCCACTTCCATATATGAATAGCTTTTTTGTGGTTTATTTCTCTTTGTCCTCGGGATCCTGAACACAGGTCTCAAAAGCAGCAGGACAGAGGTGGTGTCTGCTGCCTGGATTACTCTTTTCCCAAAAATTGCTCAGACTTACAGTTCATGTCTCAAACCCAAGAGATGTTGTTGGCCTACACTACAACTTTCTTACAGGGAATAGATCAGAGGGAAAGCCCAGCGCACGAACACTGAAGCCAGGCTCCCTATCCAGAAGTCAGTCAAGAAGCCCGTTTCTCATCAGGCATCTGGGTGAACCCAAGGAATGCAAGTGGGTATGGAGGTAACCCACAAAAAAGGAGGTGAGGATGGCTTACTGTCCAACACAAGGCACCCCCAAAAGAAACCTGGTATGTCAAAGGATAGGATCCCACCAGGGCAGGGTCTAATTACCTGGGAGAAGGGTATGAGGGACAGAAATAGCAAGAAGTGAAGGCCTTTGTCCCATAAATCAAACTCAAAGGAGCCTGAGGCACTTTTTCAGGAGTGGGCTGAACTTTTTAGAAACCAATGCCCTTCATTTTCTCGCCCTGAAAAAGGCGAAAAAAAATTGTTTCTGGCCCACTTTAACATATTTCGGTTCAAGCACACTGCTGTTCTTGTCCAATTCGTCTGCAGGTGCCCTAAGCTGCAGTGCCCAGACCTGGGCACAGCTCAGACAAAGCAAGACTGCAGCTTTCCAGGGCTCACATCCAACATCCAACATTAATGCATCCCAGGAGGTGAGTTGCCCTTTTTGCTAAACCATCACACTATTGACTCATGCTAAGTTAGTGATCCGTCTCAACCCCTTGATCCTTTCCTGCCATCCCACTGCCTCTCCAGGCTCTCCTGTCTATGCATTCATGCATTCATTTACCCCTCCCAAATGTGGCATCCTGTGCTCTCTGTACTAAATTTCATCTGGCTGGTTCCAGACACTTACTCTGATCCGTCCCCATCATTTTGAATTCTGAGCCTGTCCTCCAAAGTTCTTGCAAGCGCCCTCATTAATACACAGCCCTGGACTTATTTAGCAGATGCTGATATCAAATGCATATGATTATTTCCAGTTAGCAAGGAAGTGTATCTCTTTTAGCCAGCAGGAATGGTTTTTTTAGAAATGCCCTGAAAAAAACATTCCATTGCTATCACTCGCGCTGATAAAAATCCAGTGTAATAACTATTGACTCTAACACAGATACTTCACATTTATTCTGGTAAGTATCTGAGACCAGAGTCAGGCCCATTCTTGTCATGCACCCAGCAGTCGGTCATAACATCAGTCTATGAAAAGCCCACAATGGATGGACTTATTCAGTTATTTTATCCTCTCTCTCCAATGAGGGATAACTATTCTTCCTTTTTTCTTTTTCGTTCCTGTCCAAGCTATTTGCAGGAGAGCACTCTGAAATGAAAAACAACGACAAAAAAAAAAAACACGAACCCAAAACCAAACCACAACCCAACCAACAAACAAACGAAAAAAACAGAATAAGAAAAGAAGAACTCAGAGCTCTGGAGATGTCACTTTGTAAATCGCAATCAGCTGCTGCTCAGAAAAATGAAGCTGGTAAGAGAGCCAAGCTCAGTCCGTGTGCACTTGATGAGATAACACACACTGTAGGACATCTCTTACTGTGTTGCAGCAGCTTTTAAACATATCTCTTTTAATACAGAGCTATTCATGGAAAATATACCAGCAGTGCCTGAGCAATGACTCTCAGCATTTGGTGCCCTGCCTCGAGTCTGCAGAAGAGAAGATTTTGCTGAAATGGTGATAGCTGAAGGCAGAGAGGAAGAGGAACAGGCTGGGGAGCAGTACGGAGGGTCTGTGCTCTGAAGGAGCCCGGTTCAGCACCGAGGTTTGCTGACACTGGTCCTCTTTTGCCTGTGTTTGGGTGTTTGCTGAAGATCCAGCAGTCACTCAGCTCAGGGGCTTCCTAAGCAAGTTGTAATTTCCATGTAACTATGAACCTCTCTTTTCTATAAAAATGTCCAGTCTTCCCTGCAGTCCAGGCAAGCTTTTAGCATCCGTGACAAGGATGCTGAACATCCACTGACTATTGCTGGAAGGACTACTTGTTTATTTCAAAACCTGGCTCTGCCTAGCTTCCTTCAATAGATCCTACTCCTCATACCAAAAAACGCATTTTGCCCACCTGATTCATGACTCAAATTTATGAGGAATTCCTTTAGCCCTTCTCAGGTCCTGTGAGTTTGCCCATCCTTGTTAGAAACCACAGGTAGGGACCAGTCCATCACACTTACCACACAGGCTGGTGTTCCTGTAATTAGTGGCAGTAGAAGGCTCTCACTGGGAACAGGGTTAATTAGCCAGGTGGAGAGGTTCAAGAAGCAGCAGGCAGGAGCCAGTGAAATCAAGAGGAGTGCATGCCCTGGCTACACAGTCCCCAGCTCATATCCTCTGCCTGTATAGCATCAGATAATCGGTCCAGGCAGAGGAGGGCTGGCTCCACAGAGCATCCCATTGGGCACCAAGAGAAAAGGAGGACTGGGAAAATGGGAAAGGAGAATCCAGGTGGTGGTGATGAAGTGTGGATGCCATGACTAGACAACAGCTGGCAAAGACCAGGGAAACTGGGTGAGGTGCCAAGTAGTGATCCAGAGTGTATCAGCACTCCCATCTTCACAGCACCAACACAATGGGACCCAGGTGAGAGCTGGTCCATGTGCCAGTTCAGCCAAGGAGCGCTTATAGTCACCCATGTTTGAGTAAGGGACAGGGAAGCAGGAAGGCTAGAGCTGTAGCTTTGCAACATGCCAATGGCAAGCATCCTTCTTAACACTGTGCAAACTCCCTTCCAGCACAGACAAACCCACTCCAGATCCTATTGCTCAGCCTCACATGCCAGCTCCCCTCACCCCATGCTGGGGCAGGAGACCCACGTCATGCATGAACCACAGGGATATGAATGTTTCAGGGATGGAGAGGGATCCCTAATTCTGCAGGCTGGGATGGGGGAACACCAGCAGAGCTGTGACTGCTTGCAAGGACAGGAGCTGCATCCCCACACTCCTCTCCCACTTGCTGCACAGCCTTTCCTGGCTCACATGCCTTTTTTTTCTCCCTTTCTGATGGTGCTCAAGTGCAAGGGGGAGGGGGTCTCCCTCCAACACGCACTCCAGAGAGCTCTTTTCATTCTGCATTTAAAAGGGAAAGAAGAAAAGGCAGAGCGAACCTGTCTCGCACGTAATCTGCTGCACAAATGCCAGCTCTCAGCAATCGATAGCAAACGCTCCCGGAGGGCTGTTTTCATTTCATAATATTTATTGGGTTGCTTTATTGTCAGAATCATTACAGTTCAATGTACTGCATGGATTTTATGCCAGCTGTGCTTAGTTTGTCTTGTTTTTAGCACTCCACATGCCTTTCTTGGGGCCACGGTCGCACCCAGGTTGGGACTGCTCCTCATGCAGGGTCCCCTATACTACATGGGGCAAGTTACCACCTCTCTTCAGGTCTCTTCTCACCCCAAACCCAGGATAAACCATGGCTTGTTGAGCTAGCTGTAGGCTTCCAGGGTAGAGATGATCTCTGCATGTGCAGCATGTCTCATAAATGAGTCCTGATCTTGGTTGACCCACTGGATGTGAAGCAATCAAATCAACAGAGCCTGAAACCTGAAGGAGCTGCAAAACAGTCACGGGGTAACTGTGAGGGAGTGAGTGATGGAAGAAGGTGGGAATGAGGTTGAAGAAAGCATTACCAGCAGCAGCTGGGGTTAAACATAACCTCTCCTGTGGGCAAGAGTCCTGGCAAAAGGGGCTAGGACGTGAATCGGGCCAGACTAGCCATTTAGTGGAGGAGCAGCTGCACTCCTCATGATGCAGATGCTTTGCAGATACTGGTGCAAACTCAGGGCTTGATTGCATGCCGATTGCCAATGTGTAGACATGACCTAACTGAAGCAGTAAGATGGAAAACACTCCCAGATCCCACTTCTTCCCCACCCCTTCCTTGTTTCACAAGGCTGCCTGGATATTAGGAGGTGAAGAGGAGGAGGCCAAAAGGCTCCCCTGCATCCCCATCCCTCCCCCAGAAACAGCCAGACATGGAAGCCAGCACGGGCTCAACACCACAGCAAGAGCCTTGCCCTCCCTGCAGCAGACAAGATGCTGCTTCCCTGGCAGAAAGGGATCTCGGGGCATAAGGAATAGCCTCATCATACTTCATGAGTTCACACAGCTAGGAAACCCCTGACACTAGAGGTGGAGTGTCTCCCAGCCATGACAGCTCAGAAAAGGGGCTGCATGCTTGCACACATCCAGTTCAGCTGCTAGCTAGGATTGGTAGCCTTAGGGAAAGCCTTGGTCAAGGCTGCTCCCAGCAACCAGGTCACTGGGAACAAAGTCTCTTCTGGGAATCTCCTGAGGCTGGACTCAGCAGGGACATCAGGAAGAGCAGATCAGGGTGAGATACCAGAGCTTTCCCCAAGGTGGGAGCTGAAAAGAGAAGCAACCGATTGCAAAGGGACAACAGCATCCCTCCTGCAGCAGGTGTTTGACGCCCACGCTCCGCAATAACCCATAATTTGGGCTATAAAGGGAGCCCTGGCACTAACTCACAGTCATTCAACAAATGCTGGGGGTGAGCTGAGGTTTGCCAGGGCCAAGAGAGGAACACAGTGAGGAACCACCTGACTGAGATGCCTGTCCCAGGCACATACATCCCAGCCCAGTGGCTGGGGGGTAGCAGGGACCCCAGGACACAGCTTAGGGCAGCTGCAGTTGTTAACTTCATGATTGTGCATACGCATTGGGAGTTATTATGCCAATGCCCAAGCGGTTTGCTTGCATCTCGCTTTTTTTCAATTACTGTCTGCACGCTGCCTTCCCAATTGCCTGGCGGGCCTTGGCTCACCTGCCTGCTGAGCATAATTTGTGTTTAATGTATGACTCTGGCAAATTTTCTCACCCCTCCCTTTTTTTTTTATTAAACAAAATAATATTTTTGTTTTACAGCTCACATTTGTAATTAATTCCTAAACTGGTGGCGTCTCAGCAGAGTAGGAGGGGCTGAACAAGGTCTCCTCTGAGAGGCAGATACTTAGCACCTACTGTTAACCTTGTATGCTTACCCATCCCCAGAGACCAGTGGGTCATCTAAGCATGAAGGGCTCCAAGGATATATTCAGCCCTACCGTACAGAAATACCTACTGTGCCTGTATAAAGCAGTTCAACCAGCCTCTAGCCCAGGACTGCCAAACACCTACAAGCAGAGCAAGCTGTCACAGCACTTCTGATGGGTTCCCCTAAATATACCACTTCACTCTTCCTTGCCTGGCTTTTCCCTGGGGTTTTGCAGCCCAGCAGGGTCTGGAGACTGGTTTGCACCATCCCTTCCCAGGTTCAACTGATGCAGCAGGTCCCTGGCTCTATCTGTAGGCTGGGAACATGCTCTGGAAAAGCCACTGATAGCTGGAGACGCAAAGGCTGCTCCCCTCACAGCAGCAGGTCCCAGCACAAGGCAAAGCTTTTAGCCATGGGTGCTGCTAGCATTGCTGAAGAGACCCTGTAAGGCTGAGGACAGTTGCAACGGCAGTGATGCCAGAGCTGTATCACTCTCTGGGCGCGTGCAGGCTTCCCGAGCAACAGCTCAGAGATCACAAGGAGGCCAGGGAAGGGTCGCACAAGGTGGGCTGGAAACACATTCTGGGGTTTGTAACAAACTCACTAATTACTGGCAGCAGCTTGGTTCCTCCAGGGCAAGGGTGTATTTACAACCAAAAAGAGTGTTTTATACTCTTTTACATTGGTGGGCGGTAATTACAATCACTTCTCTGTCCTGGAGGGGCTGAAATCTCATCTGGAAGACTGCAGTTTTTCCTTGAGGAAGGGAGGCACAACATCCCACCAAGGTTGCACCGAGCAGGGTGGGAGCTGCCGCAAGACAGGCAGCCCTGCACTCCCAAATGCCCGGGTGATGCTCACAGCTGGGCCACTACAGAGGAGCCCTTCACACCTCCAGCCCACCCGGCTAAGCAGGCAGAGCTCAGGAGCATGCACACTGCATTGGAAACTGCCGCTAATTCCTCTACATCTCTGCTACCCACCTGCATCTCTGTCCTCCCCATGGGGCACTGTGATGATAGAGATGCTCTGCTCACAGCCAGGAGAGCTGTTCAAGCACCAGCAGGGCTGGCAGCTGATTTATGCAGAAATTACTATTCAAATCCGCTGCTGTGCATGCTAGCCAGGACACAGCAGGACTATGCTGACCTCCCTCCTTATACCCACGAATACTCTTATGCTTTTAAGAGGGTGCAATAGTCGGGACCCCCAAAACATGGTCACACAGCTTCCCAGAGGAGCAAGGAAAATAAAAACCAACACAACTTCCCTTTAAAAAGTAAGTCAAGGAGGGAAACAGCTGCTTCTAATGACCAAATCCATCAAGCTAGCACTGGCCCCGTCACTAACCTCCTAAAAGCTCCTGATCATCAGTGATTATCAAAGCTGGCCGTGTGCATTTTGATCAGGCACAATCAGAGCTGAGTGCAGCTGAGCGAGCCGTAAAAGCCTGTGCAGAGCAATTGGTATGGAGCCCTGGCTGGGGGTCAGGCTGGGAGCTGGTTGGCCACGGGCTGAGTTCCTGCCCTTGCCAGCCTGCAAACAAACAGCTTGCTTTGGAGCTGAATGTAAAAGAGGAGAAGTGCTGTGGATGTCTATGGGGCTTCTCTGGCAAGAAACATGAAAAGGTCTTGGCAGATGGCTTTAGGCAGGGGGCTTTGCTGGCACATTGGGATATGTGACCTGCAGGAGGGGATAAAATGCATCACAGGTGATGGGTCTGACCCCACAACACACACACAAACAGGGGCAGGTGATGCTCAGAATTTCCTTCTCATAACCCACAACCACCACACTGCAGGCAGCTCCCTTTTGCTCAGCCTAAACTGTAGCATTTTGCTTCCAGTTGTTCTTTTTCTGGCGAAAATGTTTTTTCAATCAGAAAATTTTCCAGAGAAATGTAGGGCCAACTCTCAGTCTAAACTTGCTGGTGCTTTGCGTGAGGCTAAAACTGGTGTGTGTGCAGGGGGATCCCTAGGGCAGTCATGGAGAAAGTATCCCACCCTCTTGATTGCAGTCGCTGCCAGGACAGTATGGGCTGGGAAACATGGCCTGTTTTGGCCACTGGATTATTTGAGGCTAATGAGTTAATTTATTCCATGCTCAAAGCCTTGTCTGTAAAGTCGAGTTAATGCAAGGAATAAAATTCACTTGGAAAAAGAAATAGGCAGCCACAGCTCAGTAAAAGTCCTGGCAAGTAGTGTGGCAGCATGAGAATGATTGTCTGGGCATTTACTTAATGCAAACACAAATAAGAACATAGTAATTAGCTGTTTATGAAGAGATTAATACCAGGCAATTAAATAAATGGTTTGAGGTGTGCTGGTTGGAATGAATGTGGCCATTGTGAACTGGGGTCAGTGGCTGCCCAGAAGTTCAGTGTCTGGTTGCAGTGATGAGACACACAGACACTGTTGCTGCTTTGATGCACAATTTCATATTCCTTGGTTTTTGTCCACCGTTTTGTATGCCAGGTTAGCACCTCTTCTGCTAAGGGAAAGCTCAGGTTTAAAATGGAATCCTGCTCTGGTGCCGGTGTGGAGCTGAGGCCATGAGGAAAATATGATAGATTTGCTTCTCCTTGCAGAGGATTCTTTGCATTTCAGGAGGTGTTTGGTGCAGGTCAGAGGTCTGATTTTCAGCATTTCATCTCATGTCATAAGAGCTTCCAGTTGTGCTAAAGACTGTCTTGTCATTTCAAAATTGTTTCACATCCGCTGTGGTGCTCAGTCTTGGGAGGAGACAAGCAGAGCTGAAATGGCAGGCAAAAGAGAAATGCCAGCAGGATTCGAGCTTTTCACACATTTTCACCACATAGACACCGATGCCATGTCAGATCAGAGCACTGCAGCTCTAGTTTTCAGCCTCCCTCCCTGTCCCGTGCCAAGCTCTGGACAAGCACTGTCCTTTCTGCAAGCAGGGATTGAGAAAATTGCCTGAGGTCATGGAAGGAGCCAACAAGGAGGCTATTTCAGCACTATTAGCCCATCCTTCAATTAGTGCATTGTGCATGAGTCCAGGCTGTGAGTGCTCTCAAGAAGAAGAAGGGTGTTAGCAATGGGATGGGGAGGCCAGCACAACACACTCAGGGCTGTCACATCCTCTCCACAGTGCCAAGCTCCCTGCCTTTGGGCTGAGCCTGGTGACAGGGACACAGAGTGCCTGCAGGGTTAGCAACGCTTGTAATTAGCAGTAAATGCATTTGACTCCATAGGATTGATTATTTCAGTGTGATTAACAGGACTTGCAGGATGCCTCTGCAGACACAACATCACCTGCTCCCTGCCTGCTCTGAGCAGCGGGTGCCAGGGCAGGGCTAACGGCGCTGTCTCCGCTCTGCTGTGCATCTTGGGCACATGTTGCTTTGTGCAGGTCATCACGCTGGGAGCTATTGCAGGCAGCCGGCAGCCCTGTGCCCCTGCCCTGAGCTGAGCCTGGCACTGCTCGGCCAGGCATGGGGCTAACTGCATCCTTAAAACAGCTGATGAGAGCTCCTACCTCCTCCCAGCAACTGATTCCTGTGCTACACTGTCTGTATCATTGGAAAATGTCCCCTAAAGCCTTACCTAAAACTTCCCACTGAGTGCCTACAATTGGTTTCGTCTGTGCCTATTGGAGGCAAGCTCTGCTTATTCCAGTCCTCTTGGCAGCTCCCTTTTATGTGGCAGGAGACCTTTCTTGGCTCCCCTTTGCTTCCCCCCTGCTCTGGATTAAGCTTTCTTTATTTTTGCAAGCCTTGCTCAAGGCACGAACCCCCAAAGGAGCCTTCTGCAAGGTCCTGCTCGATGCAGGAGCCAAAGCAGAATATGTTGCAGGAGGGAGATGAGAGGACAATTTCCAGTGGGTGCCACCTCCCCAGCTCTGCAGGAGATGTTCCCAACATGCTGGTTCAGAGCAGAGGGAATGCCAGGACACCTGAGACGGGTGTCTTAACTTCTGGCATCCTCTCCTTTGCAGTAAAATGCTCAGCGCTCAGCCACTGATCCAGAGCCATCCTGAAATGTTAGGACTGTCATTAAGGTGATTAAAGCTGTAATGAAATGAGATGAAATGAGATGAAATGCATAGACCTGGTCAGCATGCTGCACCAGGCACCTAGTGATATGTAAAGAGCTTTAAGCCCCTTCTGAAAGAAGTAGATCTTTTTCTTTCTCTCCACATCTCTCTGGCCCCAGGAGGAAGTTGGAGCAGACTGAAATTTCAATCCTGTGTGCACTTACCTCCACTCAGAGCTTCCCAGAGCTGAGTAAACTGTGTCTAGTTGGATAATGGCTGCATTTTTCATGTTGGGTTCCTGTTTTTATCTGTGGATATGGGTTGTCTCCTGTTTAAGGATATTAAAATCACAACAGCACAGTAATATCCCTGTGGGGGTCTCTAATGTACCCTGTCTGGCTCTCACCATTGCTCCTAGACCCATTTTGATGGCAAAGGTTTTAAGTGTGGGTGAACAGGGACAGCCATTATCATTTGGCTCAAAACTGCGGTCTCACTCCTGCATGGCACTTCGAACATTTCGTGGGGAAACGTAGGTCAGTATTTTTCATCATGTTGTCTGGCTGGGGACACATGGGCAGCTTGTGGGGTCCACAGAAGGGATCAAGGCAATGGTTAGGGGGCTTTAATGCACTAGAAATCTGCATCTCTGCTGGAAAATGCATTGGGAAATGTGTAGAGGTCCCCAAATTAAATTTGTTTGAAATGTATTTTTTCAGATTGTGTGGGAAATATATTATTTGACCCGGCCAGGCTGGCTAATGGCAGTGGCAGGACACAGGACATGAACTGCAAGCTTAGAGAGAAAAACTCTCAGAGGCAGCTTCCAGCAGATGTAGCTTTCCCAGGGGTATGCAGGCCTTGGCTGTCCTGCTGTCCCATGTCCTCTGCCTGGCACCTCCTACACATACTGGGATGCTGGAAATGGTGGAGCTGTGAAATCGGCACCAGCTGCAGAACACCTGAATGTGGCAGCGCCTGCAGCAGCACAGGGGAGCATTTCCTTCTGCGAGGTGAAGAGGCTGTGGTGGGAAGCGTGCCCTGCCCTTTTGGTACCCACTGATGTGCCATACCACCATAGCCCTGGCTCAGCTGCCCAGTGCCCTGTCCTGATGCACACACCCATGTGAACACCCACAGGTTCCAGACAGGATGATCCAAAGCAAAATTTAGCTTCAGCCAAATCCTTCTGTTGGCATGGATTGAGCTAGTCCCAGCAGTGCAACGGATGGCAGGTGGGCTCTGGATATGGGCCAGGGAGACCTCCAGAGAGGTAAACCTCTGCTGCTGCAAGCTGGGATGTCTGCCTGGTGTCCTCAGGCCACCCCAGAAGACCTCTGGCTGGAGAGCCATGAATGTAGACCTGGCCTGCAAGGAGAGACAACCCACAACACCACATTCCCCTGGTCCCCCCCTTGCAGGGCAGTTTAGGGCAGGCCCTCTCCAACACGTTGCCATCCATTTTCCACTCCTTGAAACTGAGATGGATGTTTCCAAAGCCTGCAGCTTAGTGGCACATCCCTGTCACAAAGGCTTTAACAATGCCCTGCTTAAGGGCTGACACTCTGAAAGTACGTGGCCAGAGTCTGCATCTTTTTGTGCCAGGCTTTACAATCTGACAAGCTGCCATTCCTAATTGCTAATTAATTAAGATTTGCATATGCAGTTTAAATCAGCTGGCTGCAGCCACTGACAGGACCCAGACAGCTGACAAACCTCCCTAATGCACCACAAAAACATCTTGGTTCCTCTGCTCAGTCAGGTGGAGTTATTTCAGACCAGCCATTAGCGGGAGATGTTTCAGACTCACCATGAGATACTATAAATAAAGAATATTTTTCATTAAATTCCAATCCATGGAAATATTTGAGATTTCAGGACTGTTTCCTGTCTTGTACCAAGACAAAAATGTGAGAACTTTTATCTTCTTACAAGCTGATAGTTCCAGGGTGGAAGGAAGGTAACCAATGTAGATTGGTTTGATCATTTCAAGTAGTTTCCTGCTAGTCTCAATTTATTTGTTCGTTTGTCTAAATGTATTCCAAAGTTGAGATGGGCCCGTTTGGATTCATGTAAAGCTCTCTGGCTTGAAAATACCTTGGCAGACAGTTTCACTTTAATAGCTATTGTTGCTTTTGCCCCAAAAAAATTCTGAGCTGGGAAAGCTGGGGTTTTTTGTGACTGTTCTGCAAATAGTTTTGGTTTTGCTGAAACAGCGTTCTGGGCAAACACAATGTTTGAAACTCCAGATATGTGGCGTGTAAGTGTATTTTTGTCTGGGGATACAGACATATTTTTATGTCTTTGCTCAATTGTGTTTATTTCAGGCAAGAAAGTGAGGATTTAATATCAATTAGTTGCACAAAACAAGCTGGGAAGTTTCCATTTTGGATGCTATGGCCTGATGGTACTGCTAAATGTCCCACACCCTCATGGCTGTGTCTGAGCCTTTCCCCTGGCTTGTAGTCATGATCCAGGAGGTGCTGGAGCCCCTGACAATCTTGAAAGGCCTAGAAGGAGCCCATTTTCCCAGATGCAGTCCCGTGCCCTGGTCACATCAGCCAGCCCACGTGCAGGCATGGCCGGCATGGGGTCCCTGGAGAACCAGCTCCTTGGCCAGTCAGAAAACCCAGCAAAAGAGATGGAGAGAAGGAGCTGCACTTGGCACAGAGCAGCACCTGGGCAAACCCATCTGGAGATGTTCTTCACCCTTCTTGGGTGCATGCATGGGTGGGAGATGGTCTGTGGCTACAATAAAACATGTGTGTACATTGGGTCCACCTCAAGGGTCCTGTCTAGGATGTTCATGCTATCACAGTGGGTCTAGCTGAGTTTATTTGGCTCTGGTGGTCCCTTGCTTAACATTTTTGTGAAGTCCAAGCCTAAATCCAGCTTGATTCCTGGGCCAGCCATGCTTTCTGGGAGCCCTGATTTTTATCTTGTTAAGCAGGGAAAACCCAGAGCAAACATGCACTTTAAAATGTGCTTTTGCCTAGATTGCTGCTTCTGCCCAGGGACCTGGTCACTGCAGCACTGGAAAAGGTGCTCAGCGACCAGTGTAAGCTGTGTCTGGGCTGGGTGAGCACAGGGGGAATAGCCTGAAGGATTTATTCCTCCAGCTGAGGCTTTCAAAATCATGACAGATTTAGGTAATGCAGCCACGAGCTGAGGCTGGGGTCTGTTCCACAAACTTCTCGTGGGGTTTGATGAGCCTGGGGCTTGTTGGCTGCTTGGTTTTGCCCCTGTGCTACAGGACTACATCAACTAAACTACCCAAAAAAAGCCTCACAGTTGGATGTAGAGCACTTCAAGACTTTTACAAGGCCAAGATAGAAGTTCACCTTCCTACAAAGGTCACTGCAGAGCTAAGGGTGATCTGGAGCAGGGAGGGAAGGATGACGGTACATAGACAAAAGACAGTGATGGGTGGTGCTGGGGTCTGATCTCATGGGGACATCCCAGGCTACAGTCAGTCCTGGGGGCAAACACAGACCCTGGAGCTGCATGCAGAAGAGGTCCTCCTCTTCTGTGACCTGCAGGCAGATGCATTTCTGTGATGCCCAACCTGATGCCTACAGACCACATGGCCAAAAGGCAAATACACCTCTGAACAAAAGAAAAGCCTTATTTCAGCTCTACCATCTTTCATTTCTAGCCTACAAAGTTAAAGTGCCTTTTTTTCTGGGAATTTTCTGACCAGCTCCAGCTGCTTCCTCCATTTGGCTGCAGCCAGCAGTGGGCTTAGAAATACCACGTTTAATTAAAACAATCTTTTATGTTCCAATGCAAGTCTTATTTCCTCTACCTGGTAAGAAATGGCTCTTGCCTCAATGAGCAATCGAAGTCTGAGATTGCTGCGCTGAGCAGAATGGCTGCCACTTTCTGTTAATTAAAGCTCAGTTCAGGGTGCTGCAGCCTGGCCAGCCAGAGAGCAGCCCAGGTTTCTCTCCAGCCTTGCAGGAGCAGCAAAGGGACATGGGTGCTAATGGGATGCAGAAGGACACTTGCCAGCTTGCATCCCATTTTGGTGAATTCCAAACCAAACCATATATACAATTTTTGTTGTTGTTGGGGTTTTTCCTCTGACAAGAGTGCTTTTTGCAACTGTTTGGGGAGCCTGTATGAAAGGGATGGCATTTCCAACTGCATACACTGACTTCATTATCAAGAGTTTTCCTCTTTGATTGCATTTCCATTCCCACTAGGATTTCTCCCTACCCAATTTCTGCTCTCCCACTGGATACCAGAGACTTTTCTTCTCCAGTGTGCTGCCTGGGAGGTGCTTCTGCCCCAGTGTGTGGGGTTTCTGTGCTGGACTAGGTGCTGCCCTCCAGGAATCTGGGAGCAGTAGCTGGGGATGCAGGGCATTTCTGGGTGTTTGGTGTGAGGAGACAGAGGGAAGAGTTTCTCCTGGCTGGCAGATGGCTCTACCAGGCCAGCTCTAAACAGGAGTTAAGGCTGAAATTATGGGATCTCTAAAAACAAATTTACAATAGTGGAATAAAGTTACCAAAAGATGAGTACAACACTATGGATTAATAAAACTCTGCTTATCAATAAAGATCTTCTCTCACTGCATAAGCACCTCATTTAGCTTCTTTCTTCTTCTCACATGAAGCTGTAACCTCTATTTTTTAATGTAAGACCTAGTTTCTTTCTATAAAATAGCTATTTCTCTTCACCAGTTTCCAGGAGGAGAAGGTGAAGGTGGAAAGAATCCTTTCATTTGTGTTATCCCGGGTGAAAATATTCTTGTCCTGCTCTGTTCCCCAGGCATTTGGTAGACCACAAGATGGTAGGATGGTTTACCCTGCTCTTCCCAAGGGTCTCTTGCATACACCTGCACCAGATACCCTCGGCAAGGGATCCCTGGCTCCAGCTCACTACCCTGCCACAGCCCCCTGAAGTCAGCACTTGTTAACATTTGTGATCAAGTGGTGGGCACAGCGGAGGGTTTTTAAAACCCAACGGGTGGCTACTAACAGGCACAGGAACTTTTGGCTGAGGAAAGGCAGGGATGCTTGTGCAGGTAAACCTGAGGGTATCTCTCTCCAGCTGGTGGGTGAGTGCATGGGCACCCCAGGATGCCTCTGGTGTTTGGGGATGATTGCATAGGACCAGGTGGAAACTCAGTTGCACCACAGACTTTGGTGGGTGGTGGATTTGCCACCTTGGTGGCCAGTTCAGCCCCAAAGATGCTCACGCCAGGCAGCTGTGAGCGCTGACATGAGCGAGGTGTTTGTGCCTGGTTTGTTTTTTGGCAAAGGCATGGCTTTCTGCCTTGTGCCCTCAGGACCTCAGGGTTTCCTTTCCAGTTTCCAGCCCCAGACCAGGGTCTGTGTGAATGAGAGGTCAGGAGCCAGCCTTCTGCCCTGGGACACACCAAATAACCAGTGCCCAGGTAGTGAGGACTGGCAGAGCTGCTGCCAGGGCTGGCTGCAGGGATCACAGCTGGGCAGCCTTGCGGAGTGCTGCAGTGTCATGCTGAGGCTGGAGTTCTCTTTCCTGACAGCCCCATCTATTCTTACCGAGGGTGTTCAGGCCATGCAAACCGCAGGAGAAGGGGCGAGGAGCTGGTTTCCGGAAATGTTTGCAACATGTGGTCTGTCGCTCCTCTCCAGTGCAAGCATAGAGCAGCTTTTCCAGCAGACAACAACAGCCCCACCAGCAGGTTTAAATCAGCTGGAGTTTCCCGTAACAGCAGCACACCACCCTCCCACCGGCTCTTCATGATCACTCACCTCTTCCCTCCCAGCCGTGGGCTTGGCAGCCTCACCTCCATCTGCTTCATCCCCCAGTACCCCAGAGCTGTTGCCCTGAAAAGCCACTGTTGAATAGCATGAACTCCCTGCTTCGCCCTGCAGGGCAGTAGGCTGCAATAAGGCCCCAGGCAATGCCATTCCACCCCGCTGCTCTCAAAGGAGACGATGGAGCAGGGCTGAAGTATCTGGATGCTGTGGGATGGTCCCAGGGAAGCACAGTGGGATTGCTGGACCCAAGAGGCAGACTCAGGGAAGGGAGTCTAAGAATGTGTCTTGGGGAGTAAATGGGACAGTCTGTCCACTGTAGCAGCCACTTGCATCACTGGCTTTTGCTTCTAGGGCACAAAGATCCTCTCCCGTCACTGGAACACAGCACAGAGCAAAGGGAGTTCATTAGCAGCAGTCATTAACAGATAGCCCCAAGGAGCATGCCTTCATCCACAGGATCTTGCAATGTGGAGGTGCCAAGAAGCTGCCTGCCTTGGTCCAGGGATGAAAAAATTCCCAGATTTCAGATGGGAGAGAAGGTTTGCAGATCACCAAGGACAGTGGTGCCACCTCCACAGCTCTGGGTATGATCTGCTTACAAGATCATTTCTTCTCATGAGACCCCATGATCATGGTTCAGTGGGACCATGCATGTGGCAGGATGTCCTGCATTTGTCTACCCTGCTCTTTCCCAGAAGTATGTTGAAATCTTCAAGGCTTCTGGTCTTTGTCCCTGAAGAAGTTAGACTCAGTCAGGCTGGGTTTGGGAAGAGCAGGCAGGAGCGTTGCTTTGCCATGTATGTGGGCCAGCAAGGAGCACACCGTAGCTCTGTTACAACCACTCTTGTCATTCCTTCCAGCCTTCATAACTCACCTTTAGGCTGAATTTTTTTTCTGACCATTTTCTAACCAGCTTGGCACACCATTAACCACTTCTCATCCTTGCTATGGTAACCCTTAGTTTTCTGGGCCTGTCAGAGTCCACGTACATTTCCATGAAACATGGAGTAACTCAGGGTACCTCCATGCTTCTCCGTCTCTTCAAGGGTTAACAGAAGCTTTTCCCTAGAAAAAACAGAGCTTTCTAAGCAGAACTTTCCCTACTAGATTTTTCTGAGCCCAGCCCGGCTGGCAGCACACACATCCCATTCCCTGCAGTATTAAAGCAGCTCTGTACTGCAGACCATGCAAGGAGCTTCAAGCTGGCACCTCACTAGCAAACTCCATCTGTGCAAGGGAGAAAATGCAGCAGTAACCCAGACGCTGTGCTCCCAATTGCTGCATCTACAGGACCAAGTACAGAGCTGGGTCAGACGTATCTGCATGAGAGGCAACAGTAGAGAAACCTTCCAAAATCCTAAATACACCTGAGAGGTCTGTGCTTTTCCCCATTCTCTGGGAATTTTACCATTTTCTTCCATTCTCTGGAAAGTCCTTGAAAGGCTTCCAGAGAATTCCCCATTTTCTTCCATTCTCTGGAAAGTCCTTGAAAGGCTTCTCTATTCCTAAATATTCCTCAGAGGTCCCCTTGCCAAGCACAGACCAGGTCTACCCTATTTAGTGAGCCGGAGCTGTTGTCAGAGCTGACACCACTTAAGATTTACTCCATCCTGTGTGGAAGGAAAGTCCAAACCCTCACATCTGAGTTAATGAAACAGTCTGAGGAGACGATAGTTCCTGGCGCTGAGAGAGCTTGCATTAGTGAGCTGGGGTTACGGAGAGCTCTGATCAATAAATATGTTGCCACAGCTTTTCGGAGCATCCATCACTTGTCAGGAAATGCATTTAGGCTAATACCTGCAGAGGGCATAAACCAGCCATAGGAATTAAAACCTGCCACATGCCAAATGGTAATGCACAATTTAATGATCACAGGATCTGATAAATAAGCAAAACTGTGAAATGAATAAATACACTCTGGCATCAACATCTGCAACCCAACCTGACCATATTTAGAGTCCTGAGATTAACCTGCAAGGTGCTTCTCTGGGCTCATCTGTTTGCAGTACGCAGGCAGCAAAGGCAGCAGCCTGCAGCCCTTTCTCAGGAGAGCCCAAAGGACTTTCAGATCCAGTGTTTCTTGTCACCTCAAGCACTGGTATAGACAGGAAACTAGCAAGCTTCCTGTGCAGGGAAGGCTGCAGCAAAGTCAAGACAATGAGCCCTTCTCCATGGCCATCCTGGGCAAAGTGAAACAGGGAGGGACTGAAACTACACCAAAGAAAATTTAAGCTGGACACCAAAAAAGCAGGGAGGAAAGGATCATTCCTGGCTGCCAGAGGGGAGGAGTATGGGGGATTTTAGGAAAAGGCTAGATGCAGGGCAGGCTAAGAAGAGCTAATCCTGGCACTAGAGGCTCTGGAGAGCCTCTCCCCAACCTGTCTGCCTCCCCATCACGTTCATCCTATGCTTCTCTCACCACCACTAGTGCAGCCTGGGGCTTTCACTGCATTGCCTCGGAGCAGGTAGGACCAGGCAGGACTAGAAGGGAGCTAGCACTGAGCAAGAAAGAACCCCTAAAGAGAACAGAATGAGAGAAAGCCACTGCTGAAAGTGTTGCCTCTGTCGTGCTCCAACACCTGTTCAGGGGATGGCTCAGCACAGGGAAGGGAAGATAAGCAGCATGAAATTAAGAAAGAGAAAATTTCAGGTCTGTAGCAAGAAAAAAAACTTCCTGACAAGATTTATGAGTCTGTGGGGAGGTTCCTCCCAGGGAAAGCCTGGGACATTTGAAACTAGATTAAACAGTGAATCTGGAGATGCAGACAGGGAAAACATTTGCGCTGCAGGAGACTTGAGTAGAGGGAGTTTAGTGAGGCACTGCCCAGTGCTAATTTCTTGATCTGTGGTGTTATCTGTTCATGCTCTCTTACCACATCCAGTATCTAACTCTCTCTGGTCCTTGAGATTATGGCAGGGGGGGCTCCACAGCCAGTGTGGATCTCAGATCATTAAATACCCCTTTCTGTCAGCTTCAAAACCAGCTAAATCTCCTTGGCAGCTTCAGCACAGCCCTGTGCTTCCCATGTCAAAGTGCAGCGAGTGGTGCTAACCCCCATGAGATGGCCAACAGCACTTCAGGCAGAACTATTATGGCATGTGCAAGGAGATGAGCTGGAGGGCAGCTGCAGTTTGGACAACCTCCAAGTCCCTAGCCCCTAGTCATCAAAGGGTCATAGGGACAAGTGGCTGCAGCACCACTCGGACTTAGCAAGGGCAAGAAGAATAGGGCCATCCACCCTTTGGTGCTGGGGTTGGGCACTTGTTCCTCAAAGCCACTGAAGGCACCACCTCACTTCAAGCCACCAGACAGACACTGCTGGCTGTCATTCACAGCAATCTGGACCGCCTCCTTCTCCTGGGACTCCCGGTGTCAGGTCCCGTCCTGCAGCTGCCCTGGGCACAACCTGAGGTGAATATGACCATCACAAGGACCAGAGACCTGCACTGAGTGTGCCTCAGCTCTCTGTAGAACCAAGCAAGCACCCCACACCAAGCTGTCCGCAGCCAGTCTCTGCTTTAAGCTTGATCAAGAAAACCCATGCAAAAGACATGGAAGAGGAGACATCAAGCCCACAAGAGCACAGATGCCTTAGCCAAGCTTTTCATGTGGGGAAAGTGTGATAGCACAGGTTCAGCAGTTCAGGCTCTCTAGTGCTTGCGCTGCTACAGATAACAGCTTGCTGCTAGAGCTGAGACCCTGGGGGAGCTCATGATGTGATTCAGGGAAGCAGAAGGTCTCAGGTTTGGCTTTGCAGCCCACCAAAACACTGAAGATGTTCCCTGAGCAGCAGCCTCAGGCCCACATGCAGTCCTGTCCCACTCTTCATGTCCCCCTGCTTGGGCACCACTAGTCATACCATGTCACAGTGAGTCTGTTCATGGACCCGATCCATCTGAAATGAACCTGACACACACCCCACCCCCAAAAATATGTTTTTTCAGCCAGATAAATGCTCTTAGTTGGCTCACCATGCAGTCACAAGAGCACTGGCAATGGTGGATGCAAAAGCGGGATTGTGTTTGGCAGGAGGGCAATACATGACAATCCTCTCTCAATTCATGCTGCTGTGCCACTGCTTCCTACAGCTGGCATCGGCATGGTCTTTCAATTGATCTGTGCCCCCTCATTGCCCCTGCAGGGCACTCTGTCATTAAAGACATCTAAGGAACACAAACCTGTTTTTCCTAAAGAGCCCATGAAAATGTTTAGTAGGGTAGAAAAATTTGGAAGAAAAAATCTTGAACCCCACCCACAACACATGCCTTTGAGCTGGGCTCTGTTAGCCAGACTCACTGTTACTCTTCGGTTGCTTGCTTCAGGAAGCGCATGCCTCACTTTGCAAACACCACCACCCCTCCCTCCAAACCCCTACACCCCAACTTTGCAATGTCACCTGCCGTTCTCACAGCAGCCTCTCCCTGATGTGGATGTATCACAAGCACTTTTCTGTCTGATCAGCCCTCCAGTTACCTGCTGCAATCCCCAGGTCAGTCCTGTTGCAGAGGAGTGGGTGGTTAACAGGTCCACAGCTTGACGCTCATCAGGGTGCCCGTCTGCTCCATAACCATCCCTATACGGCCTGGGAGGAAAGAGGGGGCAGAAACATGCCTTGCCAAGGTTAAATGTCATCAGCATGACAGCCACACTCAGATTTCCGGGGGAGATTTGTCTTTTCCCATCCAATTCCACCTAAAATTTAATTTTGACTCTGGGGAGTGTCAGGCTACCCAGAAGAGTAGGATCTCCACCTCTTGGCCTCCTCAGCATTGCTCACCACTGGGAGAGCTGCAAAGGCTGTACTCCCTGTGCATGGCTCTCTGCCAAGTCCCCTTCCAGACTGTGCCACCTACGTGGAATAATTTTTGGAAGCTTCTTCCGACACCATGTAATCAGGCAGCAATATGTAATAGGGAGCTCTCATCCCTAGCTCCTGTGTCATGACAGGTGAGGAATTAGGGAAAATTATAACCCAGCACAGATTCAAATGAGAAAATTGCCCCCTGTCTTTCCAGGACCCTCATCACTGTAAAATGCAGGAGTGCTCCCTCCCCTCCCAGTCTCTGTGTGTAACAGCAGAAGGGAGATGGCTCTGCAGATGCCTTCACCAGCACGGCCCCAAGGCAGGTGTACCTGCCACACAGTATAAGCTGGGCATTGAGCGTGTGGGTGGCAAAAGCATGGGGCACAGCCATCCCTGATGTGTAGCAGCAGGACAGGAAGGGAGCAGCCCCAACTCCCCATGCAGCCGGTGGTGCACGGGTGGGCAGTGGCCACGCTGCTGAGATGCCCTCCATCAGGCACACACCTCAAGAGCTGCTGCCCAGGTACATGTGCATGGTGGTGCGCACGCCCCTCTCGCCATGCAACACCAGTATGTCAGCAGTGAAGGAATGAACAAATCTAGAGATATTAATGTCTCGCACAAATGCAGAACAGATGTTCCAGCAAGAACCTGAAAAAAATACATAATTAAGAAATAGATAGAGGAATCCTGTTCCTTTTTACTCTGTTTTTTTCCCTGGAAAGTGCTGTCATGAGCCTGAAGGCCACGCCAGTGGCTCCCTGCAATGTCTCAGCATGGGACGGGTGAAAGATCCAGGATGCACCAATCCCCTTTTGGGATGAGTTATCCAAAAGCCGGACTCTTTTATTTGACATCTGCTGCAAGGGAAGCCAACCCAAGGAAAGGAGGAGCTCTTCTGTTTCACCATCTTGCAATAATTCAGGATAATCGAGGGAAAAAAAACACAAAACAACCCCAAAACCCGAAGGAGTGGGGGGAAGAGAGAACAACTCACAAGAAGAAAAAGAATCAGCCATTCCTAAACACAGCACGGTGGCGCAGCCAAACCAAACAGTAATGATTCATTGACCTGTCTTCACCCTTCATTTTTCCTATAATGAGCAAAGAAACCACAGAAATGTGGAGCCGAGGTCTCTCTCTGCTCCCAAGGAGCAGGGAGGAGGATGTACAAGCTGCCACTGCCCCTTGACGGGTTTATCATGGTCCAGCTCCTGCGTGCTTGACCCAGCCCCACTGCCAGCCTCCTTGCCCATCTCACCTCATCTCAATTCATCCATTGTCCTCTGTACCTTGCTGACCCGGGCTTGCTTTCCCCCACCAACTGCACTGGGGAGGTGGAAACAGGTACCGCAGCCAGGCCTCTGCTCCTGCCTTTGGCAGGGCCAGCTGAACAACAAATATGTGTGGACCCCAGCCAGTTCTGTTCACAGCTCAGCCTGCTGTCACCAAAGCCAGCAGTGGAGCCATCTCTGTGCCAGGCTTGAGCAGCGCTGGCCTGGGAGCAGATGCACACCCCATCTGGACATGCCAGCTACACATGGACCACTGGGCAGCACCCCCTAGCCCAAAGCCAAAAAGAAACAGCTGGGGACCCCAGAGAGGGAGGGGGCTGAAGACCACGGCTCAGCTGGCTTGCTGGACATGACAGAGAGCCCAAAAACCATGCATGGACTTATGCTCTGCAAACAGCTGCAAAAGCTCGCAGTGCTTTTTCCCCCATCCCAAAGGTTTGGGAGCCCTTGTGCTTCCTGCCTGCAGTGCAGCAAGGGAAGGGGTTGTGCTCTTGCTTCCTCAGCTGCACTGCGCAGAGCCTGCTAGGTTGAGTGGAACAGCTTGAAGAGGCAGCTGGGTACACCCTGAAAAGTGGGGCTGATTCCCCTCTCAACCCTCCTCTCCATCACTGCTGCAAGACAAGAGCCTCTAACAAGGGACAGTGGAGAGCAACAGCATCTTCATCCTTACCTGCTGGACCCCAACACAGCCTTGCATTCCAGATGAGCTGCCCTATCCAGCATAGTGGCCATCTATGGCCCAGGGCTTTCAGGAGAGGGGTGTCCCTAAAGCCTTTGGGGCGTTGCCTTCCTCATTTTGCCACTGTATGATGGAGCTGGCAGGGGCAGTCTACCACATCCCCTCGCTGTAGTCTGTAGAGGAAGGACAGTTCAGTGTCCATTAAGATATCTGAGTGCATTCTCACTCACTGATTTGCTATGGGAATTGAGGGGCTCGGACCCCTCTTTAAAGCCATGAGTTGCTTCTCTCATCCTCCTAGGGAGGTTGGTAGCCCCCAGGGCTTGCCAGACGGTGAGCAGCTCACAGTCAAGTCAAAGCCCAGGGGGTTCCAAGTCAGACATTCAATCCAAGGATGGGAAGGTCCATTTCCCAGCATGGTTTAATCCCAAGGGTGCATCTGGATCCCACCAAATCCCATTGAGGGGGAATCATAACAGCAGTGCAGCAGAGAGCTCCTCTTCACAAAGACATTGTGAGGGATGTGACTATTATCTGAATGTGTTATCAAGGCAGGTTTAATCTAAACCTCCATCCTTGCTCCTAATATCTGCATCACTTCCCACATGGCAACAGACAGCTGGCCTTGCTACCCGGCCATTCAGCAGTCTAGCCCAGGTGTTGCCTGGGTCTCACGGGGACCGGTCTTGCCAACTGGCTAACAATGTCCTCTCTTGTTCAAAGCAGCACTCCAGTCACTGCAGCCCTTTGGGGACAGGAAAAAAATTCAATCAGATCCAGCAGCTCAGTAACACTTTGCCTTGGACTTCTGCAGATGAGCAGCAGGGACCAGAGGGAGCACTAAGAAATGCAGGAGAGCTGAAGTGGGGTATTCCTCCTGGTTATATTTCATTTTCATGCTGTCTCCATAGCTTCTTATTTGAGCCAGGGAGAAAAGAGAGAAATCGCTGAAGACAAGCTGCTTTATGAGAGTCTCTGTTCCCATTTTGTGGCCTCTGGGGGTTCTTCCCGCATTGTCCCCAAGCCTCCTAGCAAATGGCTTGGATGTTTGCAGGGGTTGCTTACCTCCTTGGAGTGGAAATACAAACTGTTTGTTCAGCTTCTCAGGGGGCTGGTTATCTTGTTAGATTTGTAAGAGCATTTAATAGGTTGCTTAGCTGTGTGCCCTTGAAACATCTCAGGTAGCATCTTCCAAAAGTACCATCAGCATCATGCTGGGCTCAAGCTAATTACCTCCATCTGTCAGCAGGACAATTGGCTTGGTCCAGTACATTGCTGACCCAGCCACAGGGCTGCCTTCACGGGCACATGTGTCTGCCTGTCTCAAAGCACAGGCAGACATCGCACTTCCTGCTTCCCTCCCCTCCTCCATTCCTTGCTGTGCCCAGATGTGGGGGTAGCAAAACAGCTGCTGTGGAGTCAGGCACCTGTCCAGACCAAGACTTCACATCTCTTGTCACAGAGGCTGTAATGCCCAAAACATCCCAGGTTTTCAAGGTCATTCTTGACATCTCTTGGCCATCCCCTCTGCCTTGGACAGAAGCAAAATGTCAGAGTCCCTCAGGGACAGGAGGGAGCTCACAATTGCCCTGCCCTGCAAGACCCATCTTGCAGGCTCCCTATGGGCCATCACAAAAGTTGCTCTTCCTCTCTGCCTTCCCTTGTCCCTACCTTGGTGCTCTCCAGCCTCTTCTAACACCACCCACTGGAGTACTTGCTTAGCTGTCTTTAGGCTGTTTCTTGGTCTGCAAAGGCCACCTTCTTGTACCTGACATGTCCCAAGGAAATCCCACCAGACGTCCTCATCCCTGCCACACTGAGGGCCATGTCCCCTAGCATCTCCCTTGCATTGTGACTGCTCCCAGTCAGAGGAGAGGATGGGAAAGCGGTTTTGCCAAGTTAGACATGGTTGTCCAAGAGGATGCCAAGGCCAAGGGACCATCACCAAGCCAGGCTGCCTGCTTTCCCTCCCCATAGAACCAAGGCCAGCAGAGAGATCTGGCAGGGCCATCTCAGCAGCTAGGGAAAGGGAGCAGCTAGGAGACACAATAACCCTGTGGGATGTGGGCAGTCACCCCAGGAGCGATAAATGTCACCAGTGTGAGCCATGTGTCATTGCACCCTTGTTGGCAAGTTCCAGCTCGTTGCACCTCCTGTGTAATTTATAACTGCTTAACAAGGCTGCTGATGGCAAATTAGGCAAACATCAGTAAGCAGGGAATGTGGTCGTCACATTCATCCTGTTAACTGGTGGCTAATTATCTCATTGTGCCTCCCATGTACTAATTGTAAACTGTTTCCCATAGCCTACTAGTATCATTTAAACTTTAGGAGGGATCCAGGCAGCAGATGTATTTTTCCAGTGCTTTTCACGCTTCTGTACGTATTCTCAGGGCTGCAATTGCAGTATTGAGGAGCTGACCTTCCCCACATTTGTTAATGGCACTAGTCATTCAGAGACAAGCTTGTTGCCTTCATACCATGGCCCTTTTGCCCTCTTAGCTTAATCAGAGGGTTAGGGATGTTGCCAGTGCCCCTTTGGAGGATGGAGTAGAATAGCTACAAAGCCAGGTTCTGGGGGCTGGTGACAGAGCTAAGGGGCTTCAGGGTACCAGCAGCCACCAAACAGCTGGTGCAGGCAGCAAGGACCTCTCTGCCCAGTGGGTCACAGGTATCTGCACTTACAGGGAAGGACAAGGCATCTGAATGCCTTGCCTCATGCAGAGCTGCTTGCTTGGGTTCTGGGTACAGCCTGGGGACACAGGGCTGGAAACATGGCACAGAGCAGAGGAGCAGCAGTTTTCTGTGCCTGGAAGGTGCTAGAAGGGAAGCCACGGAGATATTTCACCCAGCTGCATGTGCTGTGCCCCACACCAGGGAAAAAGTATTGCAAGTACTACATTTAGCCAGAGACATGCAGCTGGCCTCTGGGACACTTCAAAATGCAGCTCCAGACAATGCAGCAGGGCCCCACAAGAAGGGCAATACCCCTCAGCCTGCTTTTTCTGCCCCACCCACATTGCCCTCCCCACCACCTCATAGTGCCCATAATGTGTCTGATGATTGAAGGACATTCATGGGCCCCCAGAGTCTGGAAGAGCTGTTTTGTCATCTGGAGCAAGAGTGAGGGTCTCTCCAGGGTGTGCAAATAGTGACATGCTGGGAAGGAAGAAGCTCTGAGAAGAGAGACAGGAGGGAAAGGACTCCTGAAAGCATCCTTGAGCACCAGGGATAATGAAGTGGGCTTCCTGCCAGATTCTCCAGATGTTTAATTAGTACTGTAAGACCCCTGCTCATCTGGCTGATCCCAGCGCAAAAGGCTCCTCGGCTCAGACTCAGCTCAGCTCTGCAATGGGATGGAGGCAGCTGGTGAGTTGCCAGGCTTGGAGCTCTTCCTGCTGGCCTTTCTCCTCCTGCCTGATCTGGGTACCTGATGTCTCTGCCTGCTGGGGAGCAGGGAGACACAAACCACAACATGCAGACCCAAAGAGAGCCACAGCAGGGCTGGACCAAGTCCCTGGGGGGCTCCCATCCCATCCCATCCCATCCCATCCCATCCCATCCCATCCCATCCCATCCCATCCCATCCCATCCCATCCCATCCCATCCCATCCCATCCCATCCCATCCCATCCCGTCCCGTCCCGTCCCGTCCCATCCCTGCTCACCACATTCAGTCTGGTTTCCAAAGGATTCATGAGGACCAACAGCACGTGGGAAACAGCTCTGTAGGGCAAACCAACACTGGCCTGCAGAGCAATGTGGTAAATCCTGTCAGCCACGGTGCAGCTTGCCATGAAAACTTCTTATCTTTGTGCTCTTGGTTTGCTGCAAGAGTACAAGGTTGCATCAGTGCTGGGGGACAACTCATGGCACAGCATGGCCAATCCCAGAGCAGGAAAACAGGCTCAAGCATTGCCAGCTGCAAAGTTACTAACGAAGACTCTGCTGCTGCACAAGCAAAAGTTGATAGCAAGAAAATTAAAAGAAGGCCCTGCATACATTTCCTCCTCAGCTCACTAGATGTTTTTGCCAGCTGGAGAGCCATTTATTTCCAAAATGACTATGGAAAGATACCTCATGGATCCAGCTGGATACATCTCTGGATACACGTCTTCTGACAGAGCAGTCATTGCAAGGCAGGCAGGGGTGTCTGCTGTGCTGTGCTACAGTGCAGGACCAGCCAAGTTCAGAAAGGAGAGCAAAAGACCTCTCCTATGGAAAGAGGAGGGGTGGGAAGTGGTGAGGACAGTACTGCAGCTTGAAGAACACCTCCAGGCTCCCCTCCTACCATGGCTCCAGGGTGTCCTTGAAACCAAATTAGCATTTACACAGAATTTCCTTATGTGATGGTGAGATGAAGTTCTTGGCACCGGAGAGGATTTTTGCACAGAGCATTTGATTACCGACCCACAAAAGGAGCCATAACACTTTGCTTCATCCTGCAAGCCAACGGTACCCGAAATCCACATGTGAAGTGACCATCACATACACGCAGGGACAGCAGTAGTCCACCCTGTCAGTGTTTACTTGAGGAAAGGGAATGACATTGCAATGAGGATGCTCATTAAAAAGAATCTAAATGAGATAAAGAGCCAAAGAGATTAAACGTGTGCGGGCAGATTAAACAGAGACTGTTTTAAAGCTGCCCTTTTGGAGCCTCAGCACAGGCACGCTCCTCTTCGCCAAAAAAGACATTTGAAAGGCCACCCAGGTTAAACAGCAGGGCAAGGGAGGAAAGGGAAACAGTCTTCACACATCAAAGACTTGTCCGAATGAGGGATTAAAAAAGAGCACAGCCTCTGGCAGGTTAAATGTAAATACACAATAAGGCAGCCAAAAAGGAGTGTGAAGATTAATTTGCCATGGCCATAAAAATGAACGGTCCCTTTTTCAGGCACGGGAGAAGTGAGTCTGCAGGACCATGAGAGATGATCAGATGAGGACAGCCTCACAGCAGGATAAAGCAGAGAGCCATTTTTATTCAAACACACAGCAAGCAGGTTTGGAAAGGTTCCCACCCTGGAAGCTTTCTTATAGCCCATCTCAAAACAAACCTGAAGACAAACAGCAAAACAACTCTTAAAGGAAGTGGGGTGGCAGCAGAAGAGCCGCCTGTCTTTTTTCCAAGGTTAGAAATAGGCAAAAACGCCGGGATGCATTGCCAGTTTCTCAGAGGAGGGGAAGAGCCTTGCAAGGCAGCAGCATGGGGACACGCACTGCTTGGTTAGCTCGTGAATGAGCTAGGGAGGGAGGTAGACAGTGAGGTGACATCTTCTGCCTCATGTTTAAGGTAACCTGATTTTAAAAAGCTGCCAAAAGATCTGGCAAATCTGCTCAGCAATGAAATGACAAATGAAAAATGGGGTCAATGAACACAATGGAAATAAACTGTTCAGGGCACAGCCAGGCTTGTGAGCTGCATGCTGCTGCTCCACGTAACAGAGCAGCACAGAAGTGGTAGCAGTTGTACAGAAATTCTAGCAAAATATCAAACTTCACCATGCTGCAGTGTAAATCTGTATCCACGGGCAGCACGCACGCTTCTGCTCTCCCAGCTCAGAAAGACCAAATGGAGATGAATCAAGGTCTGGGACAGCTTCTTCACCAAAGGGATTTGAGTCAGGTGGAACTCTGCTGCCTGGAAAAGAGATTATGCAAGGCCAGGGAGAGTAACAGTCTGTAAAGGCACGGAGAAGGCATAGAGGAAATAAATATATTCTTCACTGTCTCTTTAGTACAAGGAGAGGTCAGCAGGTGAACTTGCCATGCTCCAGCAAGCCCAGTGTTTGTGGCAGGCTGAAATATTATTTGGGAGACGGAGCAAGCTTTGCTGGGCATGTGTTGAGCATGGGCTACTGGAGGAGCCCAGGTAGTGGGTTTGTCTCCTCTCCCAGCCAGATCTCTGGTCCAGCTTGTCTCTGATGTGTTCAAAATCAGCCTGGGCCACCTTACAGCAGTGCCTCTCCTTCCTTGCAAGAATAACTGTACCCTGAAGGCCAACGGGCTGCAGCAGGAGATTGGAGCAGGACCAGTGACTCTGGCAGTCACCTCCTTGACTTCAAAGGAAAGGAGATGACTGAATTCCCCAGGGCTCATGGTCCCCCTGCTCACCCTATAGCAGGCAGAATGATAACATTCTGGAAACCCAAAATCCATCCCCTTCTCTGCAGGGTTTTCACATTCCATGAGCAACCGGCATCCTTCATAAATACCCCACCGGCTCCATCCCACACAAACTGGGTGCCCCCTCCCTCCCAACACTGACCCATGCATCACCCAATGTGCTGTAACTGAGACCTGCTGCAGATGCCTGGCACGTACCCCATTTTTTCACCTTCTGCCTGTGAGGCAGAGAAGCCTTTGGGTTTTAGATGTAACGAGCTTATGGTGATGAGCTGGAACAAGATAGCTAGCCAGCGTAGCTAGCCCAAACATTCAAATAAAATGAATGATAATGTAGCTGCTCTTAGTCCCAATGCTGGGCAGCTCACAGCAGCACGGTTGGTGATGTCTGCAATGAAATTTGTGCCCATTTTGCCTAGACTGTAATGTCTAGATCAAAAGAGCTTGTGAAAGAAATTAAATGCAGTGTGGGTAGGTTCCCTGTGCCTGCCTGTTATAAATACACACCACAAATGTTAGCTTTTAGGCTTAAATTCCACCTTCTGAATGAGCTATTATTTCAGCAGAGCCAAGCACCCAGGTGAGATTCTTGCTTTTGTATTTTGATGACTAAAGAGTATCTGACATCTTGGGTGCCTCTGATCCAGCCCAGAGCTTTCTTCTGCACCTAATCAACTATGGTCCCCATACCTCAGCCCTAATGTGGAGCAGCGAGAGGCTTCAGGTATTGATCAGTTCTTGCAAAACTTTTATCAAAAACTGGCCAGCATCCTCACAGAGCAGCTGGGGCTTTGTCAGAGCGTCTGTGGTGCTGGAGACATGCAGAGTGTTGTTTGCAGTATGACCAAGGCGTAGTGCTTACCCACTTTCCAGGACATCACAGCCCTCCCTGATTAGGGTTCTTCTCTCCCAATTTAGGTGTTAAGGTTGGTGGTAGAAAACCAACAGCCACCCCTGAGATGCTGCTTCTCAAAGAAGCAGGACACTGCTGATGGGCACTATCTTGGCTCCAGAACAAAGCATTTCTGGGGTATACCTGCCCCCTTTGCAGGACAGGGAGTCCTGAGGAGGCAGGAATGAGAAGCTGTTGCCTACACCAGCCATCTTTCCAAATGTTGCAGCTCCTGGCCTTGCTGAGCTCCATTGCCGATCTGCTGCTGAGGGTCAGCCCTGTGCATTGCTGAGCTCCTTCCATAGTCTCAGTTGTTACCCTATGAGAAGATGCCAGTAGCTGTTACAATCTGTAGAGGAATGATCTGTTTTCAGGAGAGCAATAACAAACTGCATCCCTAAGGAACCAGCTTTCCACCTTGTTTAAGCTCCAGCTTTCTCAGCTTTTTTACCAGGAGCTAAATACAACTTTGGCACAGACCAGAGATCATGGCTGGCAGAATCACACCCTGACAGCAGACAATGTCCATGCAGGAGATTTCATCTGAACACAAGCTCTTGGTACCATGCTTCAAGGTCATTGGCAGGACAAATAGCTATTCACCAGCTCCTTTGCAGTTGAAATGCAAAAAGGGTCATGGCATGCAACAACAGCCCATCTGTTACGGAAAAGCAGTCCTTGCACACAGGGTGCTGCCAGAGGCTAATATACACCTGCCAACATTGAGAGAAGGACTAAGATTGAACAGAGCTGCAGGATCCCATTGGGAATGGGCTTTCCCCAGGAAATCCATGAGATAAGCTGCCATGAGCCACCCTGTGTCGATTTGAGGGGCAACCATGAAGGGTGTTAGAAAAGCACCTGTGGTGGCCTGACCTTGACTGGATGTCAGGTGCACACCAAGCTGCTTTATCACTCCTCTCCTCAGCAGAACAGAGTGGGGACAAAACAAGATGAAAAAAAAAACCCCACTTGTGGGTCAAGATAAAGGCAGTTTAATGAAGCAACAGCAAAAGTCACGGATGCGTAAGCAAAGGAAATGATGTTATTCTCTACTTTCCACCACCAGGCAAAGTTTGGCCACTTCCCAGGAAGCCAGACTTCCATGTGCATAGTGGTTTCTCCAGGAGACAAACCTCATAAGTAACAAATGTCCATCCTTCCTCCTCCTCTCTCTTAGCTTTATGTCTGAGCAGATGCCATATGGTATGGAATATCCCTTTGGCCATGTCCCCTCCCCAGATCCTGCCCACCCCCAGCCTGCTGGTGAGGGGGGAATGTTGGAGGGACAGCCCAGATGCTGTGTGAGCGCTGCTCAGCAGCAGCCAAAACACCGGTGTGTTATCACCGCCTTTCTTGCTACCAGCACGGCACTGTGAGGGCTGCTGGGGGGCTCAGGCAGACCCAACACAGCACCGCTGAATCAGAAGCCGAGCCAAAGACACACAGGGAGGCTACAGCAGAACTAGAGCATCCTTTCAACCCAGTTATCGAGGCAGAGGTGGCCCTGTTGCAAAGCAGGCACAACAGCAATGAGGAAGGAGAAATACTCGCAGAGCAACGCACAGCAGGCAGGCTGTATATGCATCTGTTACTAATCTCATTAATAGCAAGGTGCCACAAAATGAAGACCCCCTTCTCGAAACTTTGGGGAGCCAGGCACTGCCCGTGGTGCAGAGGAGAGCCTGTCCCCGCTGGAGGGACTGCCACTTCGCTCCAGATTCAAGTGCTGGAAGTGAGAGCAGGATCCAGCCTTTCAGCCCTTTTAATATCAAAAAGAAACATCTGCTTCTTTGATTATTTTTTTTTTTTTAAGAAACAAACCTCAGACAACAGACTGAGTGGCTTCTTGAAAATTTGGATTTCTTTCCCCTTTTTTACAAATGGTAATTTCAGGCAGATGAAAGAGGAGTAATGTGACACATTGACTATACAAACTGTGCACAGAGGGAAAGCAGCTGATGCCCAGGAATGCAGGGTGCTTCTCCAAGCCCTCCCCTCCTACTGATACCACGTCACTGCCCTGGGCCTCAGTTTCCCCCAGTGACAAAGGATGCTTGTTTGTGGAAAAGGAGGATCAGGCAAGGATGTCAACTGGCAGTCCCTCCTCCATGTCCCTGCAGTTCTCCAAGGACATTTCACAAGGCAAGGCTTCCTTCTTGGCGTTTTCTTAGCTGCAGGAAAAACCTCCAGCCTCACCCCTTGGCAGGGAGATTTCTCCCTTATCCTGCCCATCAAGTCAGGCAGCTGATCTTAGCAGACACCCTTCTTCTTAGGAGCCAGTGAGTTGCCCACTAATTCACTTTGGCCACCCCATCATGCAGGGATTGGTAGCAGCCTTCCATGTCAGAGGCTGCCATCCCCATGTCCCTGTCCTGCTCCCAGGAGTCACGCACCCTCTGCTACAAAACTGAACATCAGAAACACTGCAGCTTGTTTTCATGTCCTTGGGTTGCTATGTTTTTCCATGGGCTATTTTTATTCTTGCCCTGATCCCAGTCATACTGGGGATTTAATGTTTCAGCCAAAGCAATAAGAAATAAAAAGCAAAGAAAGTGAATTGGGATCCAGAGTATTTCAATAAATTAGAAGGGGAAGAAAATTAAAGGGAAAACAAAAAAAAAGAAGACGTAACCCATCACAGAGGAAGCAAAGTAATCAGAGCAAAAGCTGTCAGCTTTGCCAGTTCCCGTTTGTTCACAGATCAAATTCACTGTCTCTCTTGTCCAAAAGTAACAACTCCTAAGTCTCCCTCATGCTCCCAGCGGAGTTGTTATCCATATTGGAAACAAATCTACTTTGACACTCCTGATGATGTTTTACCCAAATTGCCCTTTGTCAAGCCACCTCTCGTGTTTCTCATTTGCACCATGCCATGTCCCCGGGACCAGCTCGGGGCCAAGGTGACCTCAGGCGATGCTGGCACCAAGATGGGCTCACACTTGCCTGTCCAGCAGCTTCCTCCAAGGCACTAGCCCAGGCTCTCTGCCACTAGGTCCCTCTCCTCACCATCCCCTCTGGCCTTGGGGAAAATCTGGCCCAAGTCAAACTTCATTTGGCAACTAAACCCCAGACCGTGCATTGCTCAGTAGGGAAGTCTTGGTGCTGACGTCCAGCTGGCAATGTCTGCTCAAATGTCCTTACCCCTGAAAAGCCCTGATACTCCAAGTCTCCAGGGAAACCTGCCTTTTCCCTGCTGGTCACCAAACAGGGGGAAGAAAGAAAAAAGCTTTGCAAGAAAAAGGATAGACTAAGTCCCTACAGCCCATGCTGGCTGCAAACACCCACATGGAAGCTTCACAATTAAGTATCTAACTAATTGTTATGGGAGCCCTCCAGGTGGGAGTTTCAGATGGTCCTGTCCTATCTGTGTGCCTGAAAGTGCTGATCTCCATCCTGGGTGACAAATCTTATAGTCCATGCTGCAGCAGTGACTGTCCTGTGCAGAGGCAAGATGCTTGTCCGCCACCAACAGGAATGGTTGTGTGCAATGGTCCCCTGTGTGTAGTCAAAATATTTAAGAGTTGTTTTTCAGGTGCCTGCGGTGTCAATGGCACTGATTTATGCATGGGCTGGGGACTTAGGTAGTGTCATGGCCATCCAGATCGTAAGAACTGAGCAAGGGGACATTTTGCAATCTGTCCTGGCCCAGCTGAAGACACAACAGCAAGAACCATTCTGATGGAGACTGCTATCACCACCAGTACCAGCTCTCCTGCCCAGTGGATTGATTTCCCCATGCAAGGTTTATCCTATGCCAATACCCAAGTAAATTAATTTGTTGAGTTGTTTTTTCTTCTTTTAACGTTCTGAGTGTCTGTGCAATGCTTGAGAGACACGGCACTAACAGGGCTTTTCTCCTGCTCATACCTGTGGTCCCATACAGCCCCTCTGGCTGGTTGCCTTTTGGAGATGCTGTGTGGATAACTGACTAGCTGAAAAGGGTCACATAGACATAGTCCAGCTGGCTGGACAAAAATGCACATCGCTCTCAGCTTATCTGAAGTAAAGCAAAATACACTGTCTTTGGCTGTCCTTGTTACACAGTAACAGGAAGATTTTGGTGGGAAAAGAATGTTGCAGGTGGGAACAGATAACTACAGAAGAGAAACTAGGGGCGGGCTTGATATTTAGGCAACTAACCAATAATGAGCTTAACTTTTGTAATATGTATGAGCTAATTATAACAAGGCATAAAAGGTGACTGTAAGGGACAATAAAGGAAGTCTGCTGATCACTCATATTGAGCGACTGTGTCTTCCCTCCGTCGCGACAATGCTGAACCCATAAACCAGAGCCTTTTTTCTTAATTCTCCTGACCCATGGCAGACCCAGCCTTGCTAACCTGTTGCCCAGCCTGGTCCTTACCGTGGCTCCAAATGTCTCTGAAGCAATGGGGTTTTGATCCAGTCTGTCCAGTCATGATTTGCATCCAATCTGGTTTCACCAGTGACCTGCAAGGGTGTGGATCACCCCCTCAGTCTCCTAAGGTCTTTGCAGAGATGCACTGAGCCCCACTAAGGCTGAGGCAGAGAGTGTAATGAGAAGAAAAGTAAATAATGAAATGCCAATAATTATCAACATCCCAATTAACTGGCAGTGGTGGCAGCCAGTCACCAGGAGCTGGGGGAGGAGAGCCAGCATCCCAGCAGCATCAGTGCTTTGGTGGGCATGCAGCTGCTTCACCCTGCCCAGACCTGTGTCTGTCTTCCCATCAGTGAGGGCAGTCCCGGGAATGCACACAGGGACACCTTCCCCTCCTTTTCCAGGCTCCAAGACAGCATTTCACCACCGTGGTTGCTGGACTGGAGCTGCAGAGACCCATGCGGTATCGTCTGCTTGAGAGCTGCACTCCCCTGATGGGTTGCTAACAGCCGAGGGATGAGGAGGAAGCAGGGTAGTCAGTTTAATATCATTTTCCATGTTATTATCTCTCAAACTTCTCCCCAGCAATTTGCTCAAGCTCCTTGCCAAACAAGCCCCCGCCCAAATAGGCTTCCATGTCCGCAGGACTCCATTTATAACTGAGATCCCATTTAGCTGATAAGCCAAGGGAATTCAGGGAGGATTTAAGCTAAGCAGTTATCTGTGACCAGTAGCCACAGCGTGCATCACATTAGATTTATCGGGGACATGGAAAGCAGGGGGACAAGAGAGCAAACAGCCTCCAAAGCAGCTGGCCAGAAACCTGAGGGATGCAATCACTGCTGGCACAAACACATCTCTGGGAGACTTTAGAAGCAGGCAAAGAACAGGGAGCAAACACCTTTCCCTGGGACGTGTTAAAACTCCTGCACACACCAGCATCACTTCTCCTCCCCTCCTCCGGCTTCACACCACCATCTCAGGCATGTATTGCTTGCAACGAATTCACTTGTCTTCCCAGCTAGATATTACACTCTAACAGATACACTTAACAGGGTTGTGAAATCTGCCATAAATTTTACTGCCCTACATCAATATAATGCCCTGCAAAGTTAATATGGAGATACCTATTTTATAACAGGGACAAATAAAAACATAACCCATTAGCACCCAGCATTAGGAGTTACATCTCTGATGGCCAGATGCTGCAATGAAATGGGTAGAGAATATTAATATGGGTATCTATGAAGCTACGCAAATGTACATACACATATATATACCTATATAAAAAGGAAAGACTACTGGATTTGCTCAGATGCTCTGCAGTGTTCAGAGGGCTGTATTTCCACGCCGCAGGAGAGATTGGCTGCAGATCCAAATGCACTTCTCTGCTATTACACCATGTCAATTTTTCATCATCTCAGAGGCCCTTGTCATGCAAAAATGGATAACTTTAAATTGATCCAAGGTCAGAGTTAAACACCTGGACACAAATGCAGTAAGGAGTAAAGAATAAAGAGGAACCAGTTACTTCCTATGCAAACTAATGGCATTGGGGTCAGTCGTTCAGGATGCTGAGTTTGGGAACTCCTCTGGCCTCTCTGGGGAAGTAGGTGACTCCTGGAAATAAAAACCCCTTTGGCATCTGTGGGCATTTCCATACTGAAGGGTCAGCGGGATGAAGCACTGTGCCCCACAGCTGTGCCTGTACTGATGGCCATGGGGTGCAGCTGTGGGGCTAAGCATTCCTGGGACAAAATGGGACTGCTGGCTGCAAACCCGGCAGTGCTGAGCTGAAACCAACCCTTGCAGTCCCTGCCCTTTGCCACCCCCAGCCAGGCTCCAGCACATGCTGGCAGCAGCCCAGCACAACCAGTCTGCATGCCCTCAGCTCCTCTCTGCCCCTTCTCTGGCTGCCCTAGCTACTTGCAGACAAAGATTTTGGCAGCCGCGTTCCTGATTCCTCCACTTCCAGCCCCAGCACATGCCTCTGGTTTCTTTACTGTTCAGCTCAGTTGTGGCTCTTGTGGGTAGACATAATGAGTTTCCACAGGGTCTGTACCAGTCTCTTCCACAAAGGCCAACAGCTGGCCCAACAGCCACCTGTAAGGCACTGGGTAAGAGCTATGGAGCTGTTTGTCATCCCCAGAGAGTGGACAAGGGCAGCCCAGCTTCCCAGTCCACTCATGCTCCTCTCTGTCCATGTATGCCTACAGCATCCCCCCACACACCAGCCAAGTTTTTCAGTCTCCCAAGCATCCAGCATATCCCAAAGCCATAGGAGCAGCTGGATGAGGAGGTGTCATCTACATCCTCCTCACCACTTCTTCTCACCTCTTCCTCGTCCCCTCACTGCCTCCATCCATGTCACCAGGTACCAGGTCAGCAGCAGGGATGCAGCAAGACCAGTCCCCTTAGCAGCACCAATGTCCTGGAGGGTTGCATCAATGACCTGAAGAACAAGCTCAAGTCCACATTGCCCAAGAATGGCAACTCCAGGCAGGGGCAAGCCAAAACCCCCTGGGCAGTGAGCCCCCATCACCTTCCTCCCTGGTATCCCCCATGCCCCATGTCCAGCTGCCCCTGCCTCATCTCTCCCTACCCTCTCTCTCCAGACAGTCACCTCAGCTTGTCCCTTCAAAACAGTCATTATTATAGATACTGTACTTTTTGGTCCTATTGTAAAGTAGTGAAAGATGTGAAACAAAAGGTATTAAACACAATCAAAGGGTGGAAAGACTGTGTCAACTACACTTGCAGGAGTGATAAGAGATTTTGCCTGTTTTCCGCCCATATGATAGTCTGCACATGGCACAGCCTGGAGAGCATGAAAAGGAAAACAAGCACAAAACAATGCCAGCCCTACCTGTGCCCTGCTCGACAAACATGAAAAGAGAGTTCTTACGATGGGGCAATCCCCCACCAAAAAACTGAGTGATGGATAATGCCAACCTGCAGCCAAATAAAACATTAAAAGCCTCCGATAAGAAAAGGCCAGGAGGAATTAGTTATACATCACCACCACCTGCTGGGTATCACAGGGAGGATCCCCAGCCACTGCCACCCTGCCACGCAAGGTCACCCCAAACTGTGTGTGGGACTCCCCCAAGAGCAGCTGCTCACCTCTCCAGCGGGTATTGCAATGCAGGGAGAGCAATCTCCCATCAACAGCCTGAAAGCACTGGGATTTTAAAAGCTTGTGTGAAGCCAGTCCTTTTTGTTACTGCATCAGTGCTAGGCAAAATAACAGACAGCTGGTGGAGGATAGGATTAATAAAGAGTTAAAGAAAGGTAAAATAATTAGGGTCCTGTTCGTGCGGCATATGGAGAATGGGGCTTGTCAGAGCAGCTTGCTCTAATTTTTTGTGGAGATTACGAATTTTGTAGAGAGAGATAATAGCGTTGCTGTAATGTACTTAGGCTCTTGTAAGCCATTTGATCTGCCCCTGCCTGACACTCTGATTAATAAAACAGAGCAACAGCAAATCGACATGGCACACAAGATGTGCGGAAAAGCAGCAAATGAGGACATCCAAATGGGATTAAAGAGGGGGAGCTGTCTTCAAGAGAGCATTTCCTGGGGCGTCCCCAAGTCCCATCCATCACATACGCACGTGGGATGAGGGAGGGAAGATGCAACCCTCCTGTGAGCGGGGACTGCGTGGGCTGCACCAACAAGTCAGGCACCCTGGCTGGGGGCAGCAGCTCTGCATAGCATCTGGGTGCTGCCCCAGGGGATGATCACCTCAGCCCCTGGACTGTTAGAGCTGAAAGGCTTTTTGCAAATCTGGGTGTACGTCAGGATCATGCCTGAGCAGAGGCAGACTGTCTTTCTCCAGCCTCAGTGAGAGTCCATCACCAGGACTGGGGTTCAGAGGATGTGCCAGTGTGAGACCCTTCCAGGAAGAGCACAGTGGATCACACCAATAAGCTCTCCATCCCTGTTGTCCCTTCACAAACCCAAATTCTCCCCTCGGAGGATCTCAACCAGCAATTAGAAGCAGCTGCTATTGAAGGTTTACACTAAGGCCTCACTGTTGGGCTGCCCTCCTTCCTCAGAGTTACACAGAGTGTGATAAAGGCATGAGAGATGCTAAAGGGCTATAAGGAGGAATTGGGGACCACTGTGCCGGAGATCTGGGCTGCCCCATCTCACCTCCCCTCTCTTGCTGCTTCACAGCACTGGGCTCAGCCCATCAGCATCCCCAGAGAGCCACCACACTCTGGGAGCCATCCCCACCACTTAGTCATTAGCCCCCAGGTCCTGGTACTGAATTTGCCATGCCACCTCAGGCATCCTCCCCAGACCATTGGAGAAATCCCCAAATCAGGCTCCCTCCCTCCACAGCTCCCACAGCCCCTCTGTTCCTGCCCTTTCCCTCTGGAACAGCCAGGCACTTAGGACAGAAATACTTTTTCAGACAGAAAATGCCAGTTCATCAAAACACTTCCTAAGAAAAGGTCACTTCAGAGGAATTTCTCTTTCCAAAAACCTTCTGGGGGAAAAAAAAAAGACATGCAATGGTTTGACAATCCTCTTCCAACAGCTTTAAGTGAAAACTAAATCTTCTTCCCTCCCCCCCTACAGGTGCCAAATGACTTTTCATTTGGAAATGGAAGATCATTATCATCTTAAAAAAAAAATAGGAAAGGGTGAAATCAAAAGAAAATCTCTGGAAAAAGTTAAAATGAAACACACAGCTGAGCCCAATGCAGCAAGCAGGAGCTGGGCTGCACTCTGCCAGGTTCCCAGGAGTCGCTTTCATCCCAGCTTGGGGCAGGACAGGACTCCCAAGTCTTAACAAGCATCCTGGGACAGTGGAGCTGATTCTATGCCCCAGCACAGGCTTTGCAGGACCAGAGGGGTAGCCAAACATCTTTCAACCCATGCTCTTGCCAGGGGCACAGACCCCACAGCTTGTGACAGAGCAGCAGTTCCAATGGCCAAAGGTGGCAATGGGGCCAAGGGACCCCCAGGGAACCTTGTCTCACGGGGGGCACAGAGCAGCACAGATGTTGAGGTGGGAAGCAGGGGGCTGGTGTTTCTGTTGCAGCCTCTCTGCATGTGCTTGCAGCCCCCCAATATCGTCACCAGCCCTCAGCTGTTACAGTTTAGGCAGCGTGGGGAGCAGGAATGCCAGCAATCAGGCATCCAGAAGGGAATCCAGGCCCAGTTCAATATTGAAAGAAGGGCTTTGAAAGGAGTACGCTCATTTTCCTGTTTTGTCCTTTGCCAAGAAAACCGGGGGGATGGAGGAAGGGGCAAAGGGGTGGGGGGAACAGTGGAAAAAATGTCTTGGCTGGGCCCTCTCTGCCTTTTATCTCATGGGCAGCCTGCCGAGACAGGGTCTTCCCCCTGCTGAGCCCGCTGCTAGATCAAATGAAAGGAGAGAAGAGTTATAACTCCACCACCACCGCAGCCCCCTCCCCACAAGGAAAAGGAAAGGAGGAAAGAGCAAATGGCCCCACAATGCCAACAGTTCTCACCCCAGCTGGATGGCAACCAGTCAGCTCCCTGGCATCCATGAGGGGTCAGGCAATATCCCCCCCAGCTGACAAAGGGAACCTCAGAGAGATCTAGATGTGGTTGTGTGTGTGGAGGGAGGGGGGAAACACCATGGAGGGGACAGCACTATTCCATGGCCTTGAAACAAGGGGGAAGGTCACCGGTGGCCCCAGCAAGCATCTCCCCAGGGTCCTGCTGTGCCCATTCCTCCATTGTGCCAGACCTTTTAGACCCAGCTTTGAGCAAACAGCTTAATTAAATGCCTTTATGCCAAGGACTCCTTCTGTGTGTTTGTGTATTTGTGGATTAGCAGTTAATACAGTAAGAGTCTTTATTATAGCTAAATTGATTTCTTCGCCATTTCTTTTTCTTTCTTTCCTTCTGTATTTTTCCCCCTCTTCCCACTCACCAGACTGCCCTCCCTTGTCACAGTGTTTCCCCTGGGGACCTTCACCTTCACTGCCCAATGGTGCTGGTAGGATTGTGATGGGGAGGTGATCATAGCAAGAACCTACCGATGGAGATCTGAGGGACTAATGATGCTGAAGGCATCTTTTTTCAGGGAGGACAGATAAGTGTGTTGTATGAGGGAGAAGAGATCCCTGGTGTGTACGGGGTGCTCACCATGGGTAGGCATGGTGGACACAGGCAGGGTGGGGACCCCCAGCCATCCCCAGTCCAGGGACACTGCAATTCCCCAAGCAACAAGGCCACAGGACCCCAGAGGGAAACCCCAGCTCCAGCCCTGCCTGCAGACTGCTGAGGATTGCTTGGCAGGGTCTGTGCAATCCTACCATCTTTTTCTTTCCAGTGCAATTCAACTTGCCTATGATCAGTATTATATATGATCATATATTATGATCAGTACTGGGTACTTAACGGCTATGACTGCAACAGATCCGCAAGGAATCAACCAGACTTTGCTAGCCCATTGCTCAGTATCCCCAGACAACTCTGAAAACTCACAGAGTTTGGAGCTTCTTGCTGTGGTTAATTAAAAAATATTAGTTAGACTGGTAAACGCAGTCGTTACTCAAGTTGGGAGCTGGACATTACTCTGAGCCGCCCAGGATGGGCACAGACCTGTGCTGCGCTTTCCTTCCTTTTCCTTTTCCTTTTCTTTCCTTCTTTACTGCCTGCCTGCTCCATCTGCCTTCCCTCCTTCTCTTTTTCCTCCCTTACCTCCCTCTCTCCCTTCCTCCCTCTCACCCCGTGCCCCATGCCTCTGCTGCAGGTGGGCAGAGCTGCCCTCTCCCCTTCCCATCCCCGGGCAGTGGGAGCCAAAGCCTTAATTAAACTTGGCTGTGAGGAATGTGAATCAAAAGGCTGTTAAAAAAGAAAAGAAATGAGGGTACCTGTGGGATTACACGAGCCAGAAAAATGCAAAGCCGGCTTCCAGCCGCCCATAAAATAGATGCCGTCTCCTTTCCCATTGGCAGGGCTTGGCTGAGCACAAAAAGGCTGGGAAGAGGTTTTTTATGGGAGTTATTTATAGCCTGGATGAATAGCAGTGTGTCTGTCCATGGGTTTCTGCCTGTTGGCGTGTGCTGAGGTTGGATGGAGCAGAGGGTGTCAACCTTTCCGGGTGTCACAACGTCAAGTTTGGGATGGCACCAGCAAACCTGGATACAACCCCCAGCCCTGGCCAGCCCTTCCTGCAAGGATTGGGGGTGGCATCATAAGAAGAGAAATCAGGGAAAAAAGGATGGGATGGAGCAGCTAAAAGCAGCTGCTCGCCCTGTGTTACCTTGCCCAGTGTCACCATGCACCTGCGTGGGGACAAGCAATGGGTTATCCCAGCCCAAGAGCCACCATGCCTGTACCACCTATGGGATATCCACTGTCCTCTCCTCCCTAACATCGTCACTCTTGGCCTGGCCACTTTTCCTTTCTTCCCCCGTTTGATGGAGGTGTCTGAGAAGCCTTTCCCCGCATTTGCACCAGAAGCTGATGCAAAGATTCACCTCTTTGTGAACAAAACCAGTTTAAAATCATCACCAAACTCCAAGTGAAGCTCAAAAGTTGGCACTTCAAGGAGTACATTCATTAAATAAAGGGGGGGGGGGGGGGGGCAGTGAAAAAGAAAGGAGAGAGAGGAGGGGAAAGAAAAAAAAGATTACCTTGCTGAATTAATCAGGCTTCACTGTAATGTTCAGCCTCAGATTTTATTTCCTGTAATAAGCCCATTAATACGGGTGTCTATAGCAGGGGGCTTTTAGCAGCAGGCACCATTAGTGTAACGAGGAAGGGCTAATAGAGTTTTATTGGAATTTTTACTCCGACATCACAGCCTTTTAAAACAGCTGTCTCAATAGGCATTATTATTCTGATTAACATTTAGACAGCACAAATCATAGTGATGCCCTTGGTGTCCCGCAGGTTCTATCATAATCATTCCAAGTCCCCATAGTGTCAGCTAGTCCTTTGTGGGGGGGGGTGGGGGGTGGGGTGTTGAATTTTAGACCCCAACAGAGGCTGAGTTATTTCTTTTCTCCCATGCCAATGTATTGGCTACTTCTGAGGGGGCTTGCCAGGCTGCAATGGAGTGGGGTCCTGCTGTTACCGAAGCGCAGCAGAAGCAGCTGGAACCAGCTGGATGCTTTTTGAGCATCTCTGATCCCCCAGGGAATTTGAAAGCAGAATCGCAAGGGTTAAAATGCAAGCTGGCATCCTGGATACCCATTCTGGCTTCACTCTCACTCTGTCTCTTGCCTACATGAGAACTCAATTTTTAATTTAAAAAACTAAATTAAATTTTATTTAAATATATTTTTCATTGTGTGACTTAAATATTGCAACAGCAGTTTGGGTGCAGAGACCCAGTGGTTTGCAGGGCTGCATTTTTTTGGGGCAGCAGCCAGCCCCAGGGCTGGAAAAGGTTTTCCTCGTATCCGCAAGACCCATGCCAGGTGGAATGGAGCCAGGTCCAAGATGGAGGCACCACGAGCGTGTAACACTGGGAGTGTCACACCAGTCCTTGTACAGCCCAAGAGCATGTGCAGGGCTGGCATGGGGGCTCCTACTGCCTGGTCAGCCAAGGTGGACGGGGTCTGGCCTCTGTGTTATTGATTCTATTCCAGCCATGGGGAAACTGAGGCACAAGGCAGGGCAGCAACTTGCTCACAGGGACAGCACAGGCAGCACAGGAGTCCTGCTTCCCAGACCAGGCACATAACCAGGAGGGAGCTGACAAGTTGCCATGACCTACAGACAACTGCGAGCAAAATAAGTGAGGAATTAAACACCAAAAGCAAGTAGGCTGCAAATACATTTTTGGCTTTTATCTGTCACATTTTGTTTCATGGGGGTAATTTATGAGGATGTTTTATTGCAATTGAGCGTGGCAGCATGCGTGGGGAGCAGCAGCTGGCTTGTCCCAGCTCCGGCCATACTCTGCAGGGCTTAAACCACCCTGGGTGCACTGAAGCAGGTCGTTTGCTCAGAGCAGGTCAAGGGAGCCTGAGAGCACCAGGTGGGATGGAGACCTACCAATTACCTTCCCATTAGCATCTAATTAGAATCTCTCCAACCTCTTCTGCTCTCTCAAGGGCTCTACCTCTGCCAGGAGTCATCTCATACCCAGGTGCACCCTGAGGGGTGACTTTCCACCCCCGATCCATACTGGTACTGTGACGTCTCCCTGCTCCCGAGGCTTTGTTACTGACTCCTCAGCAACACTGAATATAATTAGCAAAAATTTATAGCTTCTTTCTCTGGAACATCAGGATGAAGGGGGATCCCTCCTTCCCGCTGGCCGTGGGGCAGGCACAGATGTTTGTGAGCTCTCACAGCTGGCTCCAGCAGCAGAGGGGTGCCAGGCACAGCTGGGATGCCTGATCTCAGACATGCCAGGAGCCAGCTGGATTTCACACCAATCCTGGGTGCTGCAAGGCCTCCTGCCATAACCCAGCATCTCCCCCACTGGTGGGTAACCCCCTTTTGTGATCGAATGTGTCCAGTTGTTCCTAGCTCAGACCAGCCCCTTGCCCTCTCATTAACACCTGCTCCCCTCCCTTCCCAACTAGTAGTGTTCGAGGTGAATCCAGCAGGAATCTGGACCCTTCTGGGATTCCTCTTGCTTTAAACAGAGGTCCCCAACTCTGGGATGAGGTCCCAGGGTGGGAGAAAGGCTCAAAACCACATGCAATGGCAGGTCCCCATTGCTGACAGCTGAGCCCCAAAGTACCTCCTGAATGCTGGGCATGCAGGAAATTTGGGGGGAGCTGGGGGAATCCACTCCTTAGTGACCACGTGGATGCTGCAATGTGATGGTATTTAATTACCTGCATGTCTCAGATGATTAACAAACTAAATTGCACCCCTGGTGCTGCTGTTCAATGCAGGGCCCGTGGTGCTCTGCAGCTGGCAGGCAGCATCCAGGCATCCCATTGTGTCCACCTGGGACAGCAGCCCTCCCACAACACGTTGTCCCCTTAGGGCTCTGAAAA